>NW_024038554.1:0-27345 GCF_016077235.1 Cyprinodon tularosa | reverse complement strand
ACAAGATGTGAGAACGTTGGACCATACAGAGCATCATGGACAAGTGATCAAAGTCATCCCACCCAGGAGAAGCTGGTACGTAGCACAACTTCGAAAATAAGTTTTAACACCAATGCTGTACTTCAAGGCAAATAAAAATGTTTTGTTTATTGTACACATCAGCTCAACTACGTGTTGGACATTGAGAAGCCAGCGACAGAGTTGATTGTGAAAACAAGAAAGAGTGTCCTGACACGTGCTGACTTTTGGAGCCTTGGTTTGAACAATGAAATGGACGCAACAGTGAGTTGAAAGTAGATGTAGCCAATTTATTTGAGAGCTAAGTATGTATTTAGTTGAGACTGCTATGTTGAACTTTTTGTTTCTTTTGCAGATTGGAAATGCGTGCTTTGAGCTAATCGAACAAATTGCTCAATCAAAGGTATACAATGCAAATTTTGTAAAGTGTGTGCATAAGGCTTATGTGATTTTCTGACACATTGAAAGGCACAGTATCATGCTAGTCTTGTAGCATTTCCAAAAATATCATCATGACTGTGCTCACATTTACAAAATAATCCACAGGGGAAGACCATTTTTGTAGCAGATCTCTATGTGGTTCCAACATGGCGACTCCCAACTGCATCCAACCCACTTCTGAGTTTACCTGTAAGTCTACCTGCTCTACAGGTTTAGATTTAAATTGTAGTTGCTATGTATTTTTACAGTTGTCTTTTCAATGTATTAGAAAGATGCACGCTTCAGAGATGCCATTGTTATTCCTGTGTGGAAACCTGGACATTTCCTGTTGTCTGTAAGTAATAATGCTAATGGGGGAAAGTAGCTTCCATGAGAACAGTTTCTAGACTGCAGAATATCTATTGTATTATGGATGTGTTAAAAAGTTTAGTTTAAATGTCATTCACTCCTATTGTAAATTTAGGTTTTGAAGCCAACTCAGAGAGACATTGTCTTTCTGGACTCACAATGTGCAAATGCACAATCTGGGTTTGGAGATCCAGAAATGAGAGAACTGTTGAGGTCACAAACTAAACCTTACATTTTGGAACAATGTTCAAGTTCCTTTTCACCAGATCACGTTCTGATCTTTTTGTGTGTAATAATGCCAGATCACGTTCTGATCTTTTTGTGTGTAATAATGCCAGATCACGTTCTGATCTTTTTGTGTGTAATAATGCCAGATCACGTTCTGATCTTTTTGTGTGTAATAATGCCAGATCACGTTCTGATCTTTTTGTGTGTAATAATGCCAGATCATGTTCTGATCTGCGCAAAAGCCTTTTTATGGTACAATTCGAATGAAAATCTTTGATATCAATTCTGTTTTAGAATTTTTAATTTGTCATCTAACAGTTAAATTTTTTTAAAGCTGAAATTGGGTTCACAAACTGGCACCATAAAAAGTCTACTTAAATAATAATGGCTGCATAGAAATGTTAATGCTGTAGTGTTTTTAATTATAGAAAACTTTCTCAGTCAATAAATCCTGGTCCATGGAAAGAGACTACTGGGTTGGAAATTGAGGTAATAGTGCAGTATATTATTTATATTTAACCATATTCTGAAACCAGCTGAACTAAACTCTCTCCCTGACATGCTAGGGTTTTCCAAGACAACCCTACGGGATTGACTGTGGCATCTTCATGCTGATGGTAGGAACACAAATTCCTTGTGCTTGTATTCTACTCTGTAAAGAAAGTACATTCTGTGAAATATTAACATTTAATTGTCAATGTTTGTGTTCACAGTATGCCCTTTATACAGTGCTAGATGCCTCCTTTGATTTCACTATTGTAAGATTACCTATTCATTCAGTAAAAGCATGAAATTCTTTAATGTCACTCTGATATGCTGTATAAAAATAGATGCACATATATAATTTTTTTTAAGATGGATATGCCAGCTTTGCGAAGATGGTGGTGTGTTATGCTGATGGAGAATTTTGACCTTGGATGGTAATATCACAATAGCTTTGACAATTGATTGCCTTAAAATGCTTGTACCACATTTATACCTATAATACATTTATATTTTTCTTCAACAATTTTATTTAAGCCATCATAAAATGTTTGCACACTGGACGGAGATGTCAACAGCCCTCCTGCGTGGTGACGTGCAACCAGTGTTCAGACTGAAGAAGCGAAAGTTTGAAAATATCTCTGAGGTTAGCTTATTTTTTATTAAACACATTTTTGCTTAAATTGTGCTTTTTTTCCCCCCCTTATGACTACATTTATATCAGTGTTAAGATTACCCTTTTTTGTAAAAAAATAAAAGGACAAAGATGTCTCCGTTGAAAACTCTTCGAAGACAACAGTTGAAGTGGTAGGTTTGATTACTATTTCTTTGCCGAGCATCTATCACTGTGTGGAATACACTGTATAAAATAAATGTAATACTAGAAAGAGCACTTGTCCCTTTCCTCTTCTATAGGATAGAGTGAAGGCCAGGATTGCAAATGACTGTAAAGAGGCCGCAGAATGGGTTAACGCAAACCTGCACTTGTTCTCTGATGCCGTGGAATTGCCTGACATACTGAAGATGGGGGAAGTGGAACTGGCAGAGGCTGTACAGCAGTATGAAAAGCTTGGGGGTGACGAGGAAGTGGATGAAGACGAAAAGGAGTCGATCTTGGAGAATTTCAAGTTTTTTTTCAGGAACCTTGAAGACATGAATGTATTTTGTGAGGAAATTACAGACAGCCGAGGGTATGTGGCTTACTGTGAATGCCGAGAATAAAAAAAATCATTGCATTCAATACTTGTTCATTATTCATCATTGCACAAAGTGAACAATTCACTTTTAAATTGTATTTCAAATCTAAAGTTGCTGTTTCAATTTTTTTCAACCAGGTGATTTAAAACCGTAGCTTATTGGCTTGTTAAATTTATCAACTGTATATTTTATGCTGTTTAATTGTTTAGCAGAAAGACTGTAGAAGGCATGTTTTTCACCTTGTTCCTGAGTTTCCTTGATAATTAATCAGTTAAGTCTTCCATTTTGGGTCCTCCTCCTCCTTCGGTCCTCACACCTTGACAGTTTAAAAATATTTTACATTAAAATTTGACGATATAATGTAAAGACTATGTAAACAACAATGTTACTAACAGCAATTACTGAACACTCTGGCCCATTTAAGAATTTTGCAGAGAAACAGTGAGATGTTACATTACAGATAAAGCTACAGTAAAAACACCAGGCGATATATCTTTTAGACTGTGAATAGCGAAACTAAGTCATAACCATGGTTTTTACTCAGATTATTTAAGCAAGGCAAGATTATTTACAGTTGGTAAAACAACATGTATAAAATAATGTTTAAGTAGTAATTGTGAAAGGAAAGGTGTTCTTAAAATGTATATATAGTTAGTTATATGTATATAGTTATATATATATTTTAATATAATATATATACCCAATATATCTACATTATATTATAACATTAGATTACATTAAACTTTGTCATTCCACAGGTACAAGGCAACGGAATGCAGTTTAGTTCTAACCAGAAGTGCAATATCAATAAAGTGCAGGATATACAATGGTTCCATGAGTGCAGTACATGGATATGTACTGTATAAATATGGAGATGAATAATATTATAAACAGAATTTACAGATTTGTACTATGAGTTTAATATAAGAATAAATAGTAATGTGAACAGCTTTACAGCTGGATATGTACTGAGTATAATATTCAGGTGGATATCACCATAAAAATAGAATTTTAGCAGATATGTACAATAAACAATATTTAGATGGTTGTTATGACAGAGTTTACAGGTGAATATTTGCTAAGAATGTATATACGCATGACTATTACTATATCTTTAAACATGATTTTTAACGATAGATATACATAAGTTAGGCTATGCTAATATGTGCAGTATAGCAGTTTCAGAATTAAAAATTTGGCAGAAGCTCTCCAAATTAAAGTGCAGTGGAAAGTAATTGCACAATGAAGTTAAGGTACAGTATTGCAAATAATGTACCTGCAAAAACATGCAACATGCAAAAATAAACGGTGGAAACCGCGGTAACATAATATGTTCATAAACATTTTTTTTTTATTTTATCCATCAGTTTATTAATCCCCGCCAAACAAACGCTATTTAAAACATTTACACAGAAGCATTATTTAGTGAATTCTTCAGATTTGTTGAAACCGCGGTAACATAATAATTTCATAAACATTTTTTATTTATTTATCAGTTTATTAATCCCCGCCAAACAAACGCTATTTAAAACATTTACACAGCAGCATTATTTAGTGAATTCTTCAGATTTGTTGAAACCGCGGTAACATAATATTTTCATAAACATTTTTTATTTATTTATCAGTTTATTAATCCCCGCCAAACAAACGCTATTTAAAACATTTACACAGAAGCATTATTTAGTGAATTCTTCAGATTTGTTTACAATTATCTGCGCGTTTCCAATGACAACAGAGAAATAGGAGGAAGCGGAAGCAACCCAGGACGAAGCTGGAAGGCTGCAACCGGACGCGACTGAGAACGAAGGCGGAAGCGACTGAAACGTGAGGTCTGCAGCCAGACACTCGTGGATATTTTGGGCAAGAAGGAGTAGCAACAATCTTTCAGTCTGATGCACTGATTACTCCAAAGGCTTTGGTTAATGGCTTTGAGACACCAAGTACTTTGCAATCATGTTTGCCACATGTGTCAACAAGGGGGGTTAGGTTGGTGGAGAGCCAGTGACGAGGAATCTGGGGGACTTAAGGAATTCCTCCAGGCTTCCTTCAACGTTCAGCTCTGCTGGGTCCATACTTTTGGCTGGTTCCTTCTGTCAACAAGGGGGTAAGGTTGGTCGAGAGCCACAGACGAGAAAGCAACTAACAGTCAACAAGGAACCAGCAAACAGTTACTGAACATGTTGTGTATAAATAGGAGACTGAACAAAGACCAAGGTTAGTCAGCAGATATGAAGCAGGTGGATGGAAGAGACCAGAATGGAGCTAGGGGAAAGGAGACAGGCACAAGGGGGCAACAGAGAGCAATTAAAGACCGCTTAAACATAAATAAAATGGAAAATATACCAAAGATCAACAAAGCAGAATAACTGATAACTAAAAACCAAAAACTCAAAGTGCCAAAAAGGAAGAACCATAACAGGTAGATATACCGCCTCCTGGAATTGACGTGGTACTTGTACATGCAAAACATTCATATTAACTAAAACATATAAAATTATACAATTATTATGAGCTAGGACAAATAAAATAAAGCTTTTTCTCACCCATCGCAGGGTGTCTCCCAAATAATATTAGCAGTAGATTCCCTCACCATCTGTCATCTTCTCTAAGACCATAACTCCTTCACCTTTTAAGATATCACAAAAATCCAAAACGCACCAAAAAGCAGAGGAAAAGACTTACGACCCTACAGTTCTAATTACGGCAGCAGCACCGACCATCCAATCACAGACCTGAGTCAGTGGCACATCAGATATTTGTAAAGTGAGCTTCTCAGGAGTGACAGCAGTCACTTCTGAGAATCACACAAGAAAACACTGAGGGCCAATGAGGAGCTCCTTGTGGGTAGTCTAAACTCAGGGAAGTGGGTTTCATCTAGACCTGCAGTTTTTCGATTGGTCCTGATGCTCGAAATGTGTCGGTGTACTTTAGTGTAACATTGTTTTTGGACTGTCAAAAGTGCAAAGGACATGTCCCCCTTGCCCCCCCATTGACATAATGGGGGGGGCATGGTTCAGAGTACTTTTTCTCCCTCTCCTGCTGCTCTCCAGTCCTGCCTACCAATGTAATGGTGTGTTCACACCGAAGGCAGCAACAACACGAGTGTGGTGGATTCACATAGAATCCCTATTAAAACCGAGCGGTGAAGGGTGGTGAAGCGGCGAGAGGTGAACTCAACGCATTGACAGTGTTCACTACTCCGCCCTCCTCTCGTGATACTATATAGAGCTGAGTTGTTTTCAAACAGCAGCACCGCATGAAGAGAGAGGAGCGGTGATCCCTGAAGTTGGAAAATCTGAACTTTCCTATGAAATCCGAAACGCGAGCCAATCAAGGACTGGTTGTATGCTAAGCCTCACTTAAAATGGAATAGAAAGATAAACAAAATAAAAAAAGGTAGGAATAAGGACTCAAGAGGTTTTTATGTGGCTTTAAAAAAGCTGTTTTAATTTAGTCCTAGAAGAACTGTCAATCGTCCTCTCTCACCACCAGCACAGAGCCTGGTCTTTCACTGCCCAACATGTGTGCTTTCTAAGGTGGGTAGATTTACAAGGAAGTTCAGTCGATTCTGACAGAATCAGAGCTGCATCTGGATGAACCAAAGTGGACTCTTTGGGTTTTTTTCCAAAAACTGATAGTCTCCCCAAGGCATTTCAAAAGTTGCACATAAGGAAAAATTTAGCAGCAGTCTGTGGTGTTAAGTTTCACCCCTGCTTTTATTGTGAAAGGCCAACAACGACACCTTAACAGGAAATTACATGGGGGTGCCAGGGGTAACGGTAGGTCCAAAGCAGAGGGTCTGGGAGACTGGTGATTGACTAAATATTAAACAATCATTCCAGCCACTAGATAAGGAAAAATGCCTACTGTTATATTCATTATCAGCACAGGAATGACATGTGATGTTATGCAATACTTTATATAAGGAGCGAGTGCAGCACTAACATCTGCCGGGATGGTGACGTCATCCGCCGTATTTGGAAAAAAAAAACAATCAGCATAAATTATACTTTTATCTGCAAAAATGAAGTAGCTCTTAAAAAAAGGCAAGATAATTTTGATTCAATTCAAAGCTTAATGGTGAGATAGTTGACCTCTGGATGACCTAAAAATTATCTTTCTAATATCTCTGAAACAACAGTAGTTGTTACAACAGTATTTTTTGTAAGTTGTACTCTTGTAAGAGTATTTTTTAAAAAAAATTTAAGTGACAATTTTAAGTGCACAAACCTGCACTAAAGAAGCAATAACCATTTAATCTATTTCCTCAGTTTCTTTCACGTCAGTGGGGTGTCAGCTTCACGCAGCTCAAGCTCCTCCTATTTGATAATGCGGTCCAGGGTGTAAACACAGTGCATCTGAAATGCAGAGTGGTGAACTACCTGCGGGCTTGCTGAAATCACCGCCTTCACTACGTGCTGTTTAAATGCACCATTAGGCAATAAGTTTGACAAAACATAGCGTTTGATTGTTGTGTTCCTCTTTACCAGTTGGAAAAAAACAAACAATTCAGTTCAGCTTCTCAGGAGACAATGACTCACATTTACAGGTAAAAATTTACTCATATTTATTGTTCTCTTATTGAACAGAAATTTACCAGACTGCAACGGTTCTAGAGATCCTAAAATCCTGAGATTCTAAAGTCATGCAGAGGTGACTTGAAAATAAGTTTCTCTAGCAGCACTATATTAGTAGACTTTGTAATGTTATGTGTTTTTCAGCAGAGCACAGATAGAGAAGCAGGGACAGCTGCTGATTGAAAGATAAACAGATTTACTGGGATATGCAACATGAAATAAAATCTTAGAAATATTTATGAGATCAGCCAACTCAGCTGCAGAGCCAGACTTCCAGTCAAGAGAGACTTAAAATTGAAAGATGGGAAACCTAGAAGATTCAAAGTACAAACATAAAGTAAAAATCAGTAAATCAATTATTTGAAATAAAACCTTCAATACCCAGACTTTGACAGTCAAAGATATGTGTAAAACTTTAAATCAGATTTAGCTGTTTGTGAAGGAGGAAAATAATTCCTGATACAGCTGAAATTGGAAACCATCTATTAAGTCTTTGTATTTTTACCTTTCAATTTTTCATATTCTTTAATACCGCGAAGGATGGATGAATGGATGGATGGACGGACGGTAGGATGGATAGTCCTACTATTTGAAATTGTATAAGTGCAGTGATGCCTCTTTTTTTATTAACATTGATATCATTATCAGCTGTTACTATTTGTCTTTTTAATTCTGACTTTCTTATAAAAGCTGCTGGTAAGGGTGTTGGCATTTATTCTTTGGGCTAATTTTTAGCAAAATATACAAACCTAACTAAAGCTGAAGCTGCAGCTGCAGCTTCCTTGAATGTCCCCACCAACTTTTATCACAAAGTTACACAATTGACTGAAAGAATCATTAGTAGGCCTCTGCACAGCTAAAGTTGCAGATGTAGAGTAGCGAATAAAATATAGATGCATCTCTGCTTCTGAAATGTAGCTGCATTTCTGCATCTCCAACCTGCTTGAATCAAATTATGGAATTTTGCATTATTTGATCAAGCAGAGTTGGAGATGTAGAGCTGCATATAAATTTTAGACAGATCCCAGTATCTGAAATATAAGTGCATTGCTGCATTTTAAACCCAGCAAAATCAAATGATGAATTCCTCTTCATTTTATCAAGCAAAATCGGAGATGTAGAGTTTTATAAATATTTTAAATAGATTGCTGTATCCCCAATTTAGGAGCATTCCTGCATCTCCAACTTGGCAAGCAAAATCCGAGATATAGAAATGCACCTTATGTCATAAAAATGTTTACGGCATCTCTAAAATATCTTACTTGTATTGGAAAAAAGTGTATATATTACCTATCCTTGTCATTAAGAGCAGAACAATTTCAGAAATGACTGGGGCTACATTATTATGTTGTTATTATCCAGTTGAAGCCATGTCATGGTTTGAATAATGATATTGGACTATTATTCTTATCGGTAAAAAGGCTATTTTCCACTTTAAAAGATTTGATAAACAAGTGTGACTTCATGCCAGCAACTGATATGCCAATGATAATTAGCCAGACACAAAGGTACAAGGGTAACCTCGCCAGCCAGACTAACTTACACAATGTGTCTTCCCTATGCACTTTCTCATTCTGGGAAAGTTCAGACTCTTTAAAACTGACTGAGCTAATCACAGCACAGGGGGCAGGACCTAAACTTGTTCCAAAATTACCCATAACCAACAGTGTTTTTCTATAACCAAAACAGTCAAGACTGTGGTGGCAGCAGAGCAATGTTTCAATGATGCCCTTTGCTAGGTCCTGAATGAGCTGGATATCTCTTAAAGATTTCAACAGCTAGCTGCTGTTACAGTTTTTCTTTAATTGTAAAAAAAAAAAAAAATGTTTTTGTGTCTATCCAAGGTTAATCCGATTGGTTCTAACCTGTAACTGCTTAATCTGTTTGTCCCACCCTGGTCCTGCCTTTTCTTGCCTTATAAATCAGGCTCTACACGCTCTTTTCCAGAATGATAAGCTATGTACATGCGTAAGTCAGTCGGGCTGGCCAGGCTATTGCAATGAACAGTGGTTTAATAGCCTAGTAAACTAGCCCCACCCCCAGTGGCCAAAATAATTTTTGCCTGCGAGTGGGTCTAGCCTCGATCAATGCTCCAGGCCCTAAATCTGGCGGGCCAATCAGAACGCAGTGATGTATTTTGAACATCTGGATGCAAAGCGGCCGGGGTTTTGAGGGGGTGACGACAAAGCTGCACAACACAGTAGCATGCACTGCTGCAGCAGCCACTTTTAATGGAGCGCTCCATTGAAAGTTAAAAGTTATCTTTCTATTGCTGTAGTTCAATAAAAGTATGTTTTAAGATAAGTTGAGGCGAGAATATTATATTTTAAAGCGTCACTATATAGTCCATTTACCGATGTAATGCGTAATTAAAAATACAATTTCTGAAGTAGAGAGGACTGCGGCAACTAGCGGACCTCCGAGGCTAACGGCAGGGAGGGTTTATGGCAGCCCGTCTGCAGCCGCCCTCTTTCGGCATAGCCGTGTATAAAGGACCACCGACAGGCTGTTTGTATACACTGCCCCACCAGCTTTTTGTCTGGCTTCATATGTCACAGTCAGTTGCGCTCATTGGTCAGAGAATTGGCCAATAGGCACAGACAGCTCTCCAAACAGAGCAGGTAAAGGATTTTAATACATGCAACATATAAAGGAAACTATTTTCTAAGAGAAGAAAATGCAGCAACAAAAACTGAGTTCACACATTCACACCAAGCTGGAGCAAACAACTGTTATGTATGTTGTAGAGGGCGGTTCTGGTCCTCTGAGAGGCAGAGAGAGGAGACGGTTGACATTCCATCTAGGGAAATGGTGCATTTTAATAAATTCAGCAGAGCAAGAACGCCACCGTCACTGCGAAGTGTCCATAGCGAAAGTGCATCTCCTTTGCTCTGGTTTTGCAGAATTTTGACAATGCACAAGTACTTACAATGAGCCTCATACAAGAACCGCTCAAAGGAACAAATTAATTCTTAATTTATTTGTACAAATGAATTCGGGAAAAATGTCCCATTCTTGATTTTTGTCCTATTTCTGATCTCTCAGGCGCAACCACATTTTCCCATGCTCTAGACTTGATGGAGCAATCTTGCACAACCAGTCAGTTATTATCCAAACATAGTTTTTCATTTAATTACTACATTGTTTTATTTGTTGTTACTTAGAAGCAATTGTGAATTTTTTTAGGCTACATCACTATATATTATGCAACTCCTCAATTATAAATTAATTTTTATTTGTTGATTCCAAAAGTGTCAGTCTGTACATCTGTAGCTGGCATGTCAGTATCCAGGAGACACTCTTTGATTTGTTGTCATTTCGTCAAAATAAAAGAACAGCAAGAGATTAAGTTACTATTAAACAGAAAATGGATAAAAAGTGCAGCAAAGCTACTCTTACACTAAAACTTGAATTCATTTCAATCCATGGCAGCTTCTTGACTTTGATATTACATAAAATGTGCGGTAGGTTTGGACGGAGGTCTGTCTTAATTAATCAAATCAGTGTTTTGCTTATGAGGGATGCTTATGAGTGTGACAGAAAATGGATGGATGGATGTTATGTTGGTTGATGGTGGACTCATATGAAGCATTTACATCATATGTTGTACCTCTTGCCTCCTTTGTAGTTTTTATAGATTGTTTTTGGGTAAATTTTTCGTTTTTATTTTATTTTTACTTCTATAGCCAGTGCAGTGCAACCACTGCAAAATATATACTTTTTAATGGTTAGTGAGTAATATATAATGTTTGGCGAAATAATTTTGGTTTATGAAAGGTTTTATCTGCCCCTGGGCAAATGGGTTTGGCTGACATTTAGGCACAGACTTCAACCTGATATTTGCGACGATGGTACTGCTGCTGAAACTCCTCAAAAATATAATTAGCATACTGACAAATAGTGAGAAGTATGGCATGGTTTCGAGGTGACAGGCCGTACACTGAGTGAGGGGCGGTGAAAGCTAGAGAAGTCTGGACCTGTTTGAAACTCTTCTGGTCTCCTTATTTTCACGGACCTCGAGACTGAGTCATTGGAGGAGGCAGCCGTACTGTATTAAAGTCCCTTCGATATCCTTTTCCCACAAATACATAATGTGAAAGAAAAGCTTATAAATAGCTTAAAACCAGGTATTTTTTTTGTAATTAAAGAAATAATAACAGACAAGTGTCACCAAAAAACACATTTCCTTGTGAAAACCCGACAATCCAAAGCCCGGGGAACTCCAGAATCATTCACGGTACTCAGGAAATAAAAAAACAAAAGGCTTGAGGTAAAATATCACTAAGTGCAAAAGAAAAGTAAGTAAGTAACATTGTAATCACAATATGTGTTGATACAAAACACAATTCTGACTTTTGGCATAATTCTTCAGGATGCAGTGCTGCACATTACCTTTATACAGACCAATAATAAAGTTTTCATTAATAAAAAACATGAAGTCCTACTGTGGAAGGTAAGGTATGTTTAGGTTTTAAAAGTAAGTAACCTACGAAAACTTTTGAGACTATTTTCATCTTAAACTACTGTGGAGAGTGAACTTTTAAATGGGCATATCCTATTGAGTTCTTTTTTTATTTCCACAAGTTTCACATCATTTGAAAGATTATAATTTCAGGACCTGTGAATATCTCAAAAAGGCCCCAGATAGTTATTGCAAGTTTTGCCATGGCCCATCATAATTGATAAGTTAGTCAGATATTCTTGATTCTAAAAATGTTTTAAGCCTATTACCCATATTATTGTAGTCTAGAGGTGTGACAGTATTGACTACTTAATCCATCAGCTTTTGTTACAGTGTAACAAAGGCTGTTTGGAAGGTTTGACCTTCTCAAATTGTGGAGGACAGTCCAAGATTTATGTCACAGTTGAGAGCTTCTGTTTGGAGCCCTGACGGACGGATAATCCTGTGGTTTAAACTTGGCAAATATTGATCCCGTGGCCCTCAGTGGCAAGCTTCAAGACCTGAAATTGAGGAAAATGGATTACAAGGCACAGCCAAAAAAGAAGACACATCAGCAAAATATACTATTGTGATCATCAAGAAAGATAGCACTCTAAGAGAAAACAAAGATTATAAATCAAAGCTATCCAGATACATGAAGACAAAGCATGACATTCTATACAAAGGATTGTCCTGTTTGTTTTAATATTGGATGTTTAAACCTATGTGTATTTTTCCATGAATAAAAAGCATGTCTATTTCTTTCAGTAATATCTAAAACAAATGCAGAGGATTAATTCATTAATTTTACCAAGCATTTCCTACACTTTCCTACAAAGCATGCACTGTGAAACAAAGGGTACTGTTTATATTTTGAGGAGGAATAAGTCATAAAAGCATTTTTTTAAAGCAAAGTAGGGGAATATCGACCATAGCTATTCGCTATATCACTAATTTTATAACGTTTTCTTTTCTTTTTTTTTTGTATTTCTGACCAAAGCCTTTTTCTTTAAATCAATCATTACATTTGGCCTGGTACAGTAGGTAGCTGAACAGCTTAATTGTAAGTGAAGTCAAAATCACAATAGTTCCAACACAAAAAAGCTTTAAATCATTGAGTGGATTTGACTTCACCTTTAGTATGGTTAATATTTCAATCATTTATTATTTATGTTAGTAAATGTCATGGGTTTCTTATTTAACAAAAGTCTTATAACTCAATAAAAGTTTTTGCAGCTGAAGCTGATACATTATGTGGTACTATGTGATGCTTATATTCTTTTTCAAAGTCACTCCTTTCAACATCTAATCTGGTGCAAGATTCACCTCCACCTATACCAACTACATTTTTATGAAAGGCATTCAGCTATAATCTTTTGCTTTCACGTGTAGCCAAGAAATATTGAAAGTGAAGGGCAATTAGAAGATTGCACTGTATGAAAGTTTTGTAAATTATTCTTAATCAGAACAAAGAAAAGCAAATGCATTTAAGCTCAAAAAGCAAGATCACTTATGATTCAGTGGTATTGGGGCTCTTTGAAAGTTTATTTTTAAAGCTTTCTTTTCAAACCTAAAAAATATCAACTTGTAAAGCTGAAATTACAGTGGATCTTATTGTAAATATGAGAACTTGATTATCATGTTGTTCTCTCTATTCATTGTGCTGTGACATAACCCCTTAGTTTGAGCCTACATATTCTAAAATAGTTAATACAGCCTTACCCCGAAATCCCCCATCCTCTGTAAACCCACCTCTCAATAATGCCTCCGCAAAGCAACGACTACACCCCCTACGTTTCCTCCCGTCCCTCTTCCCTCTGAGTTCATGGAGCTCAGGAAGAGCATGCAAAATATTATCATTTGTTCATTCGTAGGAGTACAATACAAGATGATTAACGCTTCATTTAATAGGACATAATTAAAACTCACCATCAGTATGCATCACACATTCAGTTTCTGCCCAAACCTTTTTTTTATTGTATTTGTAATATAATAAAGATAACTGGGATCATACAAAATTGTTTTTTTCTCTACTTCCAAAATCAGCATCACTTCATGCCTGCAATAAGAAGAGTCTTTTAAAGCTGTGAGATATGCTCTTTAAAATTGCTGTGACTGTATTTCCCATAACTTTTACACTTTTCAACAAAGAGTAAAATGTTTGATCAAGATGACATAACTGCTTTCTAGTATGTGGAATTATCAATAGTCAGAGATGTCAAGTAACGGAGTATAAATACTTTGTTACTGTACCTAAGTACACTTTTTAGGTATCTGTTGGATTCAGGAAGAATAACTTTGCAAATAAATAGAAATTGACTCTGCACACGAAAGAGGTTTTAGCAGCTACAGTACTGCAGGAGCGGAAGGAGAAGCCCAACCCAACTTCAAGCTTTCCTCCTTCTCCGAACCCCCTCCTGCAGCCGTCTTTTATTAACAGAGCATAGCACATGATTACAAAACAGTATTTGTTCTGACACAACAATTGATCAGTTCATAAAGACAAGATGCTCCATGAGAATGACAAGGCAAGATGGTCTCCTGACTGCATCACAAGACACAATGCAGCAGGCAGGATGGTCTCCTGACTGCAAAAATGTTTCATAAGCACACAATTTTATAATCATCATTGATTAAACCTGACAGTATCTATACATTACTCCATTACTTATTTTTCTTCCTACTTCTGACTTCTACTTATTATATTTTCACACAAGTATCTGTACTTTATTCTTGGCTTCGGTTTAATGTTTATAAATATTTATTTCACGTAATGGGCGCCATCCAATGCAGATCATTGTTGCCCTCCACATCTAGTGAAAACTAATGTAATTGGATGAGTCATATAACGCAAACACTCATTGGTTAGCTAAAGGATTTCATCAGAACCAAGCAGGTGTTCTTCAAACTGCAAACATGAATTGTCTACGCCATGCTACAATGTTGGATTCAGAAAAAGATGTTGAAATGTCTGAAAGGTAGGACACAGGCTAGAGCGTATCGGGAGATGGAGACAGAGACCAACAAGACCTCCCTCATCCTTGGCCCTATCTCAAAGAATTTTTCGAAATATTTAGCTTTCAGTTCATATCATGGCATCTGGCTGTTTTTTAAAAGGTTACTTTATACTTTTATACTTTAAGTAGTTTTTGGAGCACCTACTTTTTCACTTTTACTTGAGTAAAGAGGTCAAGTTGATACTTCACCTTTTACCAGAGTCTTTTTACACTGCAGTGTCTATACTTCTACTGAAGTAACAAATATGTGTACTTTTGACACCACTGCCAATAGTTTACATCCAATAAACCTGTCTTCTTTTTGGGAATATATAAAATTATGCTCTCATTAGTACATACTGATCTGCTGTCACCCTATTTTACACTGACAAACTGAATCTTGTTGACATTCTTTTTCATGTTAGATATAATTGCAATTGCGGATCCAAGCATCCACCCCCAAACACCGAGCTCCACCAGTGCACCGGCGAGCCCAGGTGCCAGCCTGCGGGGGGGGAGCAGGACGGGGGAAATGGGCTCCGCACTTGGCAGAGACTTGAAATGTTCTTGGGAGAGGAAGCAGTTCAGACCCCGACCTGACAAGATCGGGGTCTGAATATATTAAAGATGAGCAAAAAAACAAATAAAAATAACACGGACACACATTCACACATAACACTCACGTCCAATAATCCCAGGACCAAAGACCCGGCGGAACCGGTGGTCAGTCCCCGGATTATCGGATGACCCAATAAGTGAACCTAAAATTCAGATGTGGGGGAGTGTTGTCACTGCCACACTAACCCATCTCATTCCTGCTTCGGGCCTGGCCCCCCACCCTGCAGACCTGCGGACCAGACCACCCCCAGTAAAAAGCCCCCTTGGGATCGGGGCCCACATGCACCACACAGGCCACCCAACCAGAGAATACCCAGACAATCCCCTACATAGATGTGTGTTGTGAAAATCTTGTTGTAGAATGTCAAGATTATTCCAGATGGGTGTACGACCGAACGGGACAAGTGATGACTTCGTCATTTTAAGAAATTCTGCTGTGCTTTTTTGGCTTTCGCCTCCTTTTTACTTACTGAAGGTCATGCCCACCCGCAATCAGCCAGAATTTGTAAAGATAGCAGCTAGAATCGAAGAATAATATATCAGATGAAGCCCGTAGCTTAACGATTGGATACAACAGTCTGTGCTGGACAGCTTATTTCCACTTATGACATCACAAGGGGAATACTTTTTAAACAGAGCATTTTTAACACACATTAGGTAAACATTGGACACAGGCTTCAGGGCACATGTGTCCATTAGAAAATGCTTTTAAAATTAAGTTGGCATAACATTGGTCCTTTAAATCATAGTTGAAGGTTATGAGGTAAATCCAATACATTTTTATGCCTGATCATGGGGCTGTTAAATAGACATGTACAAAGTTACGTAGGTGTATGCTGCTTTTACCAATATAGTCAACATCAGTCACCACATTTTAGAGGGCAGCACTGAGACAATTTTGGGAAAGATACTGTAAACTTAAACATTGCATGAAAATTTTAAAATTATAAAAAGTATAGTGGAGATAGCAGACTTAAGTAATATTTTATAATTTATTTCTGCAACAATAAGTTGATCAGGGGTTAAGTTATCCTTAAGGTGTTAAGGGACTTAAAAGAAATATATATATATATAAATATATATTCAATATGGTCAATAAGTACTTACTGTATATATAGTACTATCTATCTATCTATCTATCTATCTATCTATCTATCTATCTATCTATCTATCTATCTATCTATCTATCTATCTATCTATCTATCTATCTATCTATCTATCTATCTATCTATCTATCTATCTATCTATCTATCTATCTATCTATCTATCTATCTATCTATCTATCTATCTATCTATCTACACCCAATGTTTCCTCATGTTATGCGATGGGTGTACCCAGGCAATCATAATAAAACCTACAGCAGACCTTTAACAGATTAGTTGCAGGCATTTCAAAGATTTAGCATGTGAAACATAAACAAATATGAAAATAAAGACGCTGTCTGAGCATTGCAATGAAAGTATTAGTCATGTCTAGCATTTGCCAAGATCTCTGGCCCTCAGCTAGCAGCATCACTGCTTGTTGTCTGCTTAATTTTCTACTGAGAGATTATGTGCTCCAAGTTTGAGACCCAAACAAATGCAGTAAAGCTCCAAGTGAAAATGCCACTAAGAGGGTAAATAAGCAAACTGGAGGAAAATCTTGACAGGTTATTACACCATGAGGGTTAAGAAGGAGGAAGTTCCACTAATCCATTATTTACAGTTTGTTTTGGATTTGGATTGACTGAATCAACAAAAAACCTTTGGTTACTAAACCAATAAAGGCTAAGCAAAAGCACACTAATAAAAAAAATAAAAACTGAAAAGAGTGCAGAACATGTCATATAATCACACTAATCCAGTAGTTTTGTTTAAAATGTTTACATTTATCTGCTGTACACTAAACATTTGGTTAAAGTGTTTATTAAAAGCAAAACTGTCATTAGCAAATTCGAGAACATAGGCAAAAGGAAATGAAAAGATAAATATATATTCAAACATGATATATTCACAATATAGAAAGAGCAGTCAAAAATTGGGCAATAGTCAGTAAACCAGAGGGAAGCAGTGACAGAAGAAAAAATGTGCTGTGTACATGACAAATGACTTCCAGTCCTAATATGTAAGAGCAAGACCAATCTCACATTAGGAGTTTCTGAGAGCTTCAGCAATTCATTCTTTGAAATCTTCCATCTTGTTTTTGTGGAGAAACCCCAAAAGCTTTAAAAAAACAACAACAACAAAGTGATGTCTGCCTGCATTCTTGAAATCACAGAAAAAATGCGTGAATGCTGATATGGTTATTTCTATCGTTGTGAAACTTATGAATTATTAATAAAAAGTGATGAAACCTAAAGTAACTGCTCTCCCCAGTTCAAATTTAAAACTTCAAAATAATGTAAAGGCATGAGAAGGCAGTAATGCTTGGTCAAGTGTGCCTGCTCTAGCGAACAGTAATACCTATGCTTGACAAAAATATAGTAATATTCAAAGCCTGCTCTACAAGACATTATCCTGCAAGCAATCCTTTAAAAACGTTTTATTGTTGATTTATTATGTCCTTTTTTCCATCTCAGTAGTTCACACAGTATGCACTATGTTATTTGTTGAATAACCTGGACATTTACATGAATCACTACACCTAAATCTATTAGTTCTGTATGACAAGAGTTAGTTAATAAATAAATAAATTATCATCAAAATCTTCTATACATATCACCCCTTCTGTGAATTACACAAAAATAGCTAGGTCACCATTATGCATTTGTGCAGTGTGTTTCAACATGCACAAAACTACAGTCTTTTTGGACATAATTCCTAAAATCCCCCATTTTTCCTGGATGCATTTCCATTTTCTATTACACCTGATGTTGTTGTTTTTTATTGAATATATTAATTCAACAGGAAAAGCTTGAATAAAAGAGAAAAGAGAAGAAAATTTTTTTTCTTATAAAGAAGAGGACAAATACAGGACATGTTTTTTATTGTTACTCTTTTTTTCAGTTTGTTTATAGTGAACTCAGAAGAAGAAAATACTGTAACTGTTGACAGATTAGAAAAAATATGGCATATCTATCAAAATTTTATTTGGAAATTTACAATTTTAAAAACAAATACTAGTCCCTGTGATTACAATATTTTATCAAAAAGTAAAACAATTTCATGTACAGTTCAATTCAATTCACTCACAATTCAACCAGATTACACAGTCAGAATGGTTCGCTATTCTATTTAAGGAAAACCATCTGATTGCATTGACTGACGAGCTAAACATGGATATTTGATGATGAGAAAATGACAACTTATGGGTGTGAGTTTTCATTGATGAGACAAGCCCAGAATAAATAAAAATTTTAGCGGGTGGTCTGTCAGACATTTAAAATGCATCATTGTGCTGTAATCTGCTAAGAAGTAATAGCCGTGCTGCTATGTCCTGATTGCCACTCATCTGGCATGATGCAATGCACATTCTGCATGACCACAGATGGATGTGGCAGTGGTGGCATGGATGAAAATAAGAAGGAATGTTCTGGTACTGCGCAAGTCTTGAGTGCGCATATGTGCACACTCAGTCTACTCAAGTCTGAGTGCGCAGATATACTGATAAAAAGCAGAAATGCTACTTTGTGCACGCATAGCTCCGACTGCACTTTACACTCCACAGTGATGGTCCGCTCTCAGCAGTATGACTCTTCCTGCCATCACTACTTAATAAACTATATGTGGCTGATCTGTAATGATCTCAGGAAGTTGGACCCAGAATTCAAGGCGAGACAGGCAGTGGGAAAGTTCAAAGCTTTTATTGAACAAACAGGTGCGCGGGGCTGCTCGTCTGCTGCGGGGCGGATCTTTGCAGGGATAGGAGAATACAGGTCAGTGACTGGATGTGGGGCTGAATACGACTTGGAGCTAGTCACTGACCTGATTCAAAGTTCAGTCCGTTCACGGAGAACACAGCAGAATCCAGGATGGAGGTTTGATCGCAGTTGCCGCGGGCGACGCCCCCAGAGTTCCTAGAGAGCGAGCAGAGCGAGCGCCAGCCGACGCCGAGCACCAACAGAGTCCAGCAAGGAGCAAAGGAAAAACTAAACCATCAGCGCCAAGATCATGACATGATCATCCTCTGCAAAGCATAAAAAATCATTTTGTGTAAATATTAGGGGTGTAAATAATAATAGTTTTGTATCGATGCATCGATCCAACAGCCGACGATCCGATGCATCGATACGTCCGCAAGAGTATCGATTCATGTTTTTTTTTCCTCCGGTCTATTTTTATACATTTGCTCCTCCTGGACGTCATTCTCCCTCCCATGCTGTGGTGGCGCTAAACCTATTTTGCCCTCCTACCTCGCTTCCTGGTTTCTACTCTTACAGCAGTGTGTCGTAGTGAGCTTGACACAGACATTTTTGATTCATGCCCAATATTGAAGCGTGGTCTGTGCTACACGCTGTGGGTCTAGATACGGCCGAGGTGGGAAGGAAGTGGGGGCGAGTTTAATCCGACGACGGAGGGACACAAGGGCCAAAAAGAGCGGAGATCCAGGTGAATAAAGGGTCCCAGCATTCCCAGCGGGTCAAACTTTACGAGTTGTTTTCCGCAATATCGGTCATAAAAACAAAACAAGCTGGCCTCCTGTCTGCGGCACTGTTTGCGGTCACCTACAATTTGTGAGAGGTGCAGCGGTGCGTCTGTGGAGGGGGGGGCGGGGACGTCTGGAGCCGAGGTATTGCATTGCACTCATTGCACTGATTTTGTGCAGTATTTTTTGATGCAAGGCCTTTTAGAATCTATAACGCAGAGGTATTATTATTTTTCAGTGAATGAGGTTTTATTAGGAATAGGTGGAGTGCAACTTTTCTACTTCTATTATTTGCTGTCATTTCTCAAAAAAATTGCATAACGATATTACAGCTTTCATTAATTTATTTCAAATTTCAAATGTGAAACATTGTCTAGCCTGTAAGGCAGGGGTGCCCAACCAGTCGATGGCGGTCTGTCAGTCAATCGTGGGTGGAGTTTCAGTCGATCGCGAGAAGTTGTACCATGTAGACCAATTTATGGCTATGACAAAAAAAAAAAAAGTTTTAAAAAATGACGGTTGCTAGGTTATTAACAGAGAGTCTAAAGCGCCAAGAGGAATCTGAAGAGATAATGAGATAATGAGATCTAACACAACTGATGCGGCTCCATCTATGGTTGGGCGCACTGCTGGATTTGGAATTCGTTGGAGCGACCGCTGCATCATTCAGCAAAAACAGCTGTGCAGCAATATTTTTAATATGAATCATGTAATGGATGTTGCGATGAAGATCACTTGCTCTGTTCGGGCCAGGAGTTTTCAGAGGCATTTATTCTGTTCCCAGCTCGAGGAGGCAGGTGCAGACCACACTGATCTGTTGCTGCACACAGATGTCAGGTGGCTGAGCCGTGGCAGATTCTTCTAAATTATTGGAACTTTTGCCCGAAATTAAAGAGTTTCTGAAACAGTTAACAACCCATTCTGTTGTATGTTACATCTTCAAATCCACATAGTTTGTACTTAGTATTTTCCTATTTTTATCTGTTTTTGTCATGATTGGCTTAAGAGACTTAACCCACATGCAGAACACCACTGGAAGCAGAGTAAAAGTTTAACAGAGTTTATTGAATAGTTTTCACAGAGAGAACATGAACTGGTTCTGGCACAGGTCCGGGACTGGAATCACTGATGTCTGCAGAGACGGATAGTTTTATTAGCCAGGCAGTCAGATGGTTTGTCGAGTTAATTAATTCAGAATATACCTTGAAGAGGTTCAGACAGATCCTTTGTGAGGGAGGGAACCGGTTGGGTCCAGAGACTGTGGGTTCAGCAGAGTGCTCAGCAGCAGCAGCGTCTAGCTTCTGGCTTGTGAGTTGCAGACCTTGATTTGAGTCTCCAGCTCTTCCTTGAGATCAGCAGGAGAAGTCCAGATTGAAATCTTCAGGTTTGGCTTCCTTGGGCAGGCAGGCAAGTTTACAGGCAAAGCTCATCCAGAGCTTTAGACTTCAGTCGGGTTTCCTGTGAGCAAGAAGACAGAGGCAGGTTAGAATCAAGGTTCTCTCTAGAGACAACTAAGATTCTTCAGAATAACAGAGGCTCAGGTTTCGCTAACCAAACTTGGTCAACACTGCGGCGTCGAAGGAAGGTCTGACTGCTGCTTATGTAGGAAGGTCTCCTGATGGGCTGATGAGCTTCAGGTGTGCTGGAGGCTCCAGCCCAGAAGACCCACAGCGCACTCTGCTGGAGAAAGGTGGTAAATCTCCAGATCCTGTTGAAGTTTAATCCATCAGCCAGTTTCTCTGCCAATGCCAAGTGAAGTTTATCATTCTGAAATAGTGGACTTTCCTTCTCCTTCTTCCTGCTGTGAAGTGATCTTAAACTTTTACAGATTTTATTTGTCATTTTGTTTACACAAGTGTAAAACAAACAGAAATTCAGTTTGGAACAGCTCTGTGGACAATTTCATATATATATATAAATATATCACTGTAAATTTACAGTTCTAACTTTTTTTTTTTCATCTCTACTGGACTGTGTGTGTGTGTGTATCAATTGGTTTATTTAGATTTTTTGACTTCACAGCCTTTGTCTGGAGATCTTGACTTCTCTTTTCTGTAGTTTTGGTGAGTGAGTGAGTGAGTGAGTGAGTGAGTGAGTGAGTGAGTGAGTGAGTGAGTGAGTGAGTGAGTGAGTGAGTGAGTGAGTGAGTGAGTGAGTGAGTGAGTGAGATATGGTGTGAAGTTCTTATGAGATTGTTAAGTTCTGTTTTTGCAATTTTTTGACACAATTGATAATATCCTTGTTTGTTGGACTTACTATTTATTCTCCACCTGTGCAAATAAAAAACATATACTGCCCATCCCTCGTGTTTGGCTTGGTAGATCTTGGCATGCCATCAACTCAAAAGGTTGGGCACCCCTGCTGTAAGGTGTAAAAAAAAAAAATCAACGAATTAATTAAATCGAATCGTGGTGTATTCTTGAGTATCGAAAATAATCGAATTGTTGGGTCAGGAAATTGATACTGAATCGAATCGCAATGATGGATGTGATTTACACCCCTAGTAAATATCAGGATTTTATTTCTTTCAGCTCACAATAGTTAATGCTAAACCTTCTTTAATTTCTACCAAAAGGAATCTGCTATTTTCACAACTTTTTCAGATACTTTTATATAAAGTAGGGCATTCATTCATAAAGACGTTTATTTGAATTCTAGAAATCACTGTTTTCTGCCCAACAATGATTAACTCCACGGCAGGATTGTATCTCCAGCAATTGTAGTATCTAGGCAAGAGGTGTCAGTCTGGTAAAGAACCTGGATGTTATTGGAAATTGTAAAAGTTAAATGTTTTTAAAGTGCAACATAAAATGGCTAAAACTAGGCCAAAACCTTTTTAGTCAATTAAAACCGACTAAAACTATCTCATATAGTAATGACTAAAATGGGACTAAAACTTAAAATAGTTTTCATCCCGAAGACCAAAACTAAGACTTAATCTAAGATGGCTGTCAAAAACAACAACGGACTCATTGACCTGACAGCAATCCCTCACACCAAGCATACTTGTACCAACAGTGGAGAGGAAAAATAAATTTTAACAAGAAGAAACCTCCAGCACAACTAGACTCAGTGTTAGCAACACTCTGCCAAGCCAACTGGAGTCCCAAGAAAAAGAAGCAGACATAAAATAAAAGCAAATATCAAATATAACACCAATGTCTTTTACTTTATTATCTGTACTTGTATATGTTCTATAAATTTACCTTTTGTTCTTGGAACTCAAACATTTACCGGGTATTCAAAAGATAAAATAAGAGACACATAATGTAAAGAAGAAAAATGTAAATAGTTTTATACTAATCAAAGAATATGATTTGGACATCTATTTTTTTTATTTCAGTTTTTGCAGTAATACTAAAATTCACTTCTTAATCCAAACTTGGGTCTTACTTTATCCTTTATTTGCATTCTATAAATTGTGGAATCCAACAACAAAATGCAAAACCAATGATCAACATTGCTCAAAATAGCACAATGCCAAGTCTGCAGGTGTGTCTACATTAGTGATTGGTAGTTGTTATTGGCTGACAGTACCAGTCACTATTTGAGACTTTTTTTGTGTTTTTTTTTAACAGCAACACGCATCTTTTTTTTTTTTTTTTTTTACCTAAAAGGGATCATTAAGCTACTATAGGAGAAAGCTTTTAAGATCAGGTTAAATTTCATCAGCCTCTTTAAAATATTTGGGAAATAGTATGACTTATATTTTCAAATTCCTCTTCTTTCTTTTAATGTTTGAGATAGTTAGATATGTAATATTTTTCCCCTAAAACAGGAGACAGTCTGGTTGCAGACTTGCAATGTCAGGACCCTTCACTGCTGACCTGTTCTTTGAGGCCTTAAGCGCTGTCACAACCAGACGTTTATTGAAAGACTTTCAAAGTAAATGTTAATTCAAAATCTAGTATACCAGAAACATTTTATGTTCCAATCTTTATTTTCTGGGTCTTCATAATAAAAATATGTTTGTCAATTTGTGTCTATAATTATAATCTCTTTCCAGTTCAGGTGGTAGGTTAAAAAAGAATGCAAGAAAATTTACAAAATAACAACATTTACGCTGTTCTTTTCTAAAGACATCTCTTATGTTTTTGCAGGTATTATATTATATATTCTAATAATCTTATTTAGTGTTATTTTTGTTATCTTCTCACCTTTGCTGTCGTACCACACAGACTCGCCAATGGAGGGTGTATGATTTCAAATTAACTTAGCCAACAGGGGCGTCTCTAGGTTTAAGACACAAGGGTGGCTCAGCCCCTAGAATATAATGCGCGCGCATAGCGCGCGCCGAATTTTTTCAGTGCACCTGCTAAGGCGTTGTCTAAGACAAGGGTGTAACTTTGTGTTGAAAGTTGGTGGGGACGGCTCATAAGGAAAGGGAGCTACCTGCGCGACGCCTTTTTTTTTTTGTTGGAAAGGATAAAGCCAAAAAAATGCGAATAACATTTATCAATTTAATGCTTACAGTTGAAAACATAACTGTTACAATATTCACTTATATATTTTGTGCAAAAAATATCACATAAATATAAACAGACAGTACAAATCAAATAAATATATCAATTTTGTAGAACATTTATTGACAGTCAATTTTGGGTCACTTTTTAAAATTAATTTACTTTTAAACCAGGACTCGGACAAGATCTTATGGGACCTTAAGCAGAATATGATTACGCAACTCCGTCTTTCTGTCAAGAACATCCACTAGCAGGGTATCCAGGGGGGGATTTACCATTAGGCAATACTAGGCAGTTGCCCAGGGCCCCAAGTTCTGGGGGCCCCATAAAACTCTGTTTCCATGTATGGTTAATACAACTAATCCTTATTTGTGCACATTAATTATGTTTTTGATAAAAATCCTTTGTCTAAAATGCCATCAGAACGCTGATAAATAGAGAGAAAAAAGGGACAAGAAGAGAGGGACAAAACCTAGAACAGATAATGGATGTCTATTCTATTAACATTTCTCTATCTGTAGAATGGGTCTGTTTTATGGGTTTTCTTCTCAGGGGGCCCCCTGCCTGTCTTTGCCTAGGGCCCCAAATTTCCTAAATCCGCCCCTGAGGGTATCACTACTGATTTGATAGAATCTGGGAGAGCGGACTATGTTCAACCATCCATTTTCTTTAACCTTATCCCTCAGTGGAATCAGGAGGTGCTGGTGCATATCTCTAGCCACGTTCTGGGTGAGAGGTGGGATCACCCTGGACAGGTCACCAGTCTGTCGCAGTATGTTCAACCAGCTTAAAAGTAATCGGTAATCAGATTTATTATTTGCACTTTTACTAAGTGAACTTTCTAACTCCCTTAAATCTGAAATTCCAATGCCAAAATTGTTTAAATCTTTTATCTTTGGACCCCCTGCAGAGTGACGTCACACCTGCAAGATCCTATCCTTACCTTCCTGCTAGATTGCAAAAAGCAGCTTGCTCATGAGTTGTCAACTTAACACGCTAAATCTTAAATGTACGTGTACATATAAAAGAAAAAGGGGCGCAGTGCTTGCTACTGAATGGCAACACTATCAAAGTCAGGAAAAAGTTTTAAGTAAAGCCGGGATTAAAACAGTAGCTACAAGAAGCTTCAAATAAAAGGTGTTCTTTATGTTCAACCTAAACACCAACTCCGATAGACCATCAGTAGAGCAGGTGTTTAAATTAATCAATCACTGCTGCGAAAGCTTATAGCAGTGAAAGCTAATATACCACAGCCATCACTTAATAAACGCAAAATAAACAACCCTCTAAAAACGGAAAACTGTAATGGACTGAAAGTCCTGTTTTTTATGTGGGAAATTATTTGCGTGTGTTTTAGTATAATTCTGATATATTGGCGCTGTTGTCTGTTTCTATGGCAACGATACTGAATGTAGTGTAGCTTAGAGACCTGCATGGGTCGAGTTTTACCAACCCGAACCCGCCCGAACCCGTTAGGATGACTACCGAACCCGACCCGTCACCCGCGGATATCTTCAATTCAAATGTTATGGGGAGAGGTTGGAGGGGGGTGATGGGGAGAAAGCGAGAGGCAACAGATTCTTTTTTCTGAGTTTTTTTGTCGGGGTTTGTGGACGGTGAGCAGCGGGGAGAACTTTTATTATTTTCTTTCTGAGGAGCGGCATGAATGGGGTTTTAATCAGATATACACAGCACCGAAAGCAAAATACGTGTACAAAATATTGGTGGGGACATGTCCACACCAGTCCTTAAGGAAGTTACGCCTATGATTGTTCAGATTAACTTGTCTTCTTTATGGCTTTTATTCGGTGCTTTACTGCATTTGTTTTGGGAAAATATGAGGAAAAAATAAATACAGAAAAAAAATATATATTTTTTAAAATCGCAAAATAATTATAGGGTGGCTAATGCCAAAGAAAGGGTGGCTGAAGCCACCCTTAAATAGGTCTAACGACGCTTATGTTAGCCAATAAATTCTGTTTTTTTTCCCCCACAACACCAAAGAAAACAGTAGACACAAAAAACACTTACAGATGTCTATTTTATTTTCTTGGGAGTGTTTTTATTGTCAGAAGAGCAGATTCCACAGCATGACGAGCTGCTTTTAACGTTGGGTGAAGTGCCAATGCGAGTCACAATTAAAACATGCATCTGTAGATGCATGTTATAATAAGTACAAGAAAAAGCTATTCCAAACAGACACTATTGAATAAACTAGAAAATTTCTAAAGAAATTTTGAGGGGGGCCACCTACTGCCCGTCTGGGTAACTGGGCCAATACGGCCCTGGCAAGTGACATTGGGGCTCCCCAGTCCAACTGCTTACGCCTTTGAGGGCTGCTGAGGGAAGGAAAGAGGGCTAGGTCATGGGCAAAGAGAGCTGTGTGCCACTTGTGCTGAAATCTGGGAAATAGACGTGCACAGCATATGATGCACAAGGGTAATATGGGTTGTCCATATTGAACCGCAGTGGGTAAAGCGCAGTTGGCGGGCTCCGCCCGCCTGCTAGGAGCCCTTGAAGCGATGAAAAAAAATCACCAATGGCGGGCTCCGCCCGCCTTCTAAGAGCCATTGCAGTGATGAAATCACCATTGGCGGGCTCTGCCTGCCTTCTAAAAGCCATTGCAGTGATAAAATCACCATTGGCGGGCTCCGCCCGCCTGCTAAGAGCCATTGCAGTGATGAAATCACCATTGGCGGGCTCCGCCCGCCTGCTAAGAGCCATTGCAGTGATGAAATCACCATTGGCGGGCTTCGCCCGCCTTCTAAGAGCCATTGCAGTGATGAAATCACCATTGGCGGGCTCCGCCCGCCTGCTAAGAGCCATTGCAGTGATAAAATCACCATTGGCGGGCTCCGCCCGCCTGCTAGGAGCCCTTGCAGCGATGAAAAAAATCACCAATGGCGGGCTCCGCCCGCCTGCTAAGAGCCATTGCAGTGATGAAATCACCATTGGCGGGCTTCGCCCCATT
>NW_024038553.1:0-27425 GCF_016077235.1 Cyprinodon tularosa | reverse complement strand
AGTCTGCAGTCTTTCTCCCAATCAGCAAGCTGATTGTTTTCACATTATTTATCATTTTGCTTCTCCTTTTTATTATTTATTATCCCTAAAAAAGATTGCTAGTGGCAAGAATGGGAAAAAAAATAGATAAAGTCTCATTATGTGACACAAATCATTCTTACTGTCTCCTATTGATGTATCTAACAGTTAATGTGGCACCTAGAGGAAGAGCTACACAGTCTGCAGAACCTCTCTCTGCAGAAACGGATCCAAGCATGGCCATCGATTCTTACCGTAATCCGACAGAGCTGGAGAAAACCTGCGCCTCGGTTCCAATGCAGGACGACCCCTGGTGGCGTTTGGACCTGAGGAGCATCTATCACATAACGTCTGTGTCCATCACAGTCACACAATGCTGCCATGAGCAGCTGAATGGTGCAGAGATCCGTGTTGGACTCAGGGAAGACATAGGGAACCACAGGTGATCTGATCAGAAGCTTACCTGGAGAAAAATGAACACTTATCAGTCTTTTAACTCAGCTTCTCTACTGACATGCTTTCTTCAAGGTGTGCCGTCGTCTCCACTGCAGTGGGACGGTACAAATACGACTACCAGTGTGAATCCATGTTTGCACTTTTCGTCCATGTCGTTCTACCTGGTCAGCAGAGGAATTTGAGTGTTTGTGAAGTACAGGTTTATGGAAGCGTGTTCGGTGAGGGATTTTTCATTTTTACGTCACTTCGAAAGAAGAAAAGCAGACCATTATCTAGTTAAAACTGAGACCAAGTCAAGACCCAAAATGAGTCTCCTGAGTATAAATTCAAATGGTTTGAAGTCTTTTAAGACCAAATGATTTCAAGTTCCAGATTGTTAAGATGCACATCAGGGCTAGCAGCTACTTAATCTTAAATCAGAAAGGATAAAAGATAATTTCCACAAATTTGGAATCACATTAAACCGGAGATCGCCACACAACAGGATGCATAATTAAGACAGAGGGAACAGAGTTACACCTCAAGCAGTTTTATGTGTTTTCTATACTCATAGTCGACTTCATGTCACACTTAAATATCTACCATATCTAAGAGATCTCCTTGGTTCTTAATTTGATATATTCTAAATGAAACATGTATAATAGTTTAGGAGAAGAATAAAAAGAGAAAATTCTAATTGCAAAAGACAAAAAATCAACATTTCATTCCAGTTTGACGTCTTGAATCCCTTCCTGCCCTATTATGTATTTTTATTGAAGAAAAAATTCTAGGTCTAAGAATTACTGCTTAATTCTTTCTTTCAAAAGAAAACATGGCCTTGAAGGGCGTGGCGTATCAATCTTCGTCAGCACTGAAAGTGAACGGAAAAGCCAGCAGTGTCATCGATGGCCTTCAGCTGTCCACCTGCAGCGTGACTCAAAGAACCTGATCAGTGGGTGAAGGTGGACCTGCTGGCTCCACAGAACGTGACGGTGATCCAGCTCGCCTTCAGAGAAGACTGCTGCTATGAAGTGGAGGTCCATGTGGACAATACAAGGTTTGGGCTTCAAAAATCTGATTCCTTGTCCATTCAGAGAAAGGATCATCTCCAAAAAAAGTCAAAATAAAAAGCAGCATCATCTGCAAAAGTTTCTCATATTTTCAGATGACGGTATTATTTATCTAGCATTTGATTTAATAATGTTTATTGTCTACAGAAAACTTGCACAATCAGTGGCTGACTAAATACTTTTTGGCCCCACATGCGATAGAAAGAGATCAGTGTGTGCTATTTTTGATTCTTCTACATTTTATGCAAATATTACAATATCTCCCTTAGAGATCACTGCTTCTTAAACAAGCAAGACTTGGTTATAAATAAGAGTCTTTTTGTAATGTTGGAGGCTTAAAATGAAATGAAGGTTAAGCAAAAATTTAATCTGGAAGACTCTTATCATCTTCACCTGAACCACCTGTCCCTCATTCAGCTGCAGCCAGTCAACCTGCTCTGCACCTTCTCTGTAGCCAGATCCCCTTCATTTTTACTCCAGGCCCAGCTTTTCTCTCCCACACACAAGCAAACCTTCCACCACCTCAGCCCCATTCTCAGTCCCACTCACCCTCTGGCTTAAAGGGAAACACCTTTTTTTTTTTACATAGGGCCCTTGATTTTACGTGATTACATCATGTTCTACTCACCCATATTAGTTTTGTGTCATTTGGAGCTGTTCTGAAGATATTCTGTTAGGTTATATCCAAGTAACGTCTTCCTCCCTCAAAACTACAAAACTCCGCTTTGTTTTAAAAAAACATAAATATAAAAAATATAAACGGGGATGTCTTGGGGACAGTGATTCACCTACATGTTATGAATGCTGGCGTACCATAAAGAATAAACTATGAACAGTTTAGTTTGTGCCTTTAACTTGTTGCCCATAGGAAGACGTTACCTGGATATAACCTAACGGAATATCTTCAGAACAGCTCCAAGTTACACAAAACTAATATGGGTGAGTAGAACAGGATGTAATCATGTAAAATCAAGGGGCCAATGTAAAAAAAAATGGCGTTCCCCTTTAATTCACCATCAGTGTACGGGTCCTGGGAGGAAGACTATTCTAATCCTTTTCTAGGTTACTCATCCAACCGTATGTGGATTCACAGCATGGAAGCCTTCTGAAATAACTTATTTCATTTACGTCTTTATCTGCTTCTGTCTCCTTGAACCCCAGTCAGCCTCAGCAGATGGCCGCTCACTCTGAGCCTGGTTCTGTTGGAGGTTTCTTCCTATTAAAAGGGAGTTTTCCACTCCACTGTTACTACATGCATGCTTGGTGCGAGGGATTGCAGAGAGTCAATGAGTCCTCGCAATTAGCTGGTTTTCCTTAAAAAGAAATATTTTGAAGAATACGATTGGGTTACCTGTATAAAATAAATTAAATATTTTAAAATTGCATGTTTCTCTGTGTGAGTCTCTCTGGGTTGAAATTACCTCTGATCAGAATGGGAGTGTTTTTAGGTTTCTCCTCAAAATGTACAAGATTGAATATAGATAGTATTACATTTATTAGTATTCTAACTCAAGGTACAGATCTGTTGATATTTTATGATATAGATTGATATTTATTTATATTTCAAATATTTTTACATTGGTTTCTGTAACAGTGGAAAATTTAACCTTGTTTTTTTTTTTTTTTGTCTGGTTCAGATGTTTAGGAGTGTCAACTAGTTCTGGGTCCCTGATGACTTTAGACTGCGGTGGGACCGTTGGTCGTACTGTGACTGTTTTCCACCCAGAGGTACCACTGAGGCTGTGTGAGGTAGAGGTTGTTATGTGTAGTATCCAGGACAAGGTAGGCAAAGAACTTTTAACAGCTTTATTTAAGAACTCGTTCAGCAAACAGTAACATCAGGTCTTCTTCTTTTTCTATATCACTTCTTCTACTCCTCTTTTTATTCTCTACTCATACACCACCCAGGGGGAAGCATCAATGCGTTTGATAATTCCCTCCTTTAACAGCAAATCTAGTTCCTCCGACACTGCGTGTCGTACTGCAAGAATAACAGGTGCGCGCTGTTTGCCGCGCGGGGCGCGTGTGGTTATTTTTAGAAGCAGCTTGGCGTTTTTTTTCCTTGCGTTGAGTAGGTCCGCGCTGGGCAACGGTGTGAACAGCTGTAGCTCCACTGAGGAGTTTGGACGACTGAAGAGCGTGTTCCACATACACTGAACATTAACCTCATTTAACAGTTTTTATGTAATAAGTATAACTTTAGCTGAAATCAAAGTAGGTGGTTACTTAACTAAGCAACAAAACTAATCAAATATATTTAGCAACCCTGTACTTTAACAATTAGAGTTACTAAGAAACAGAATTACCAATGTAACCATTGAGAAATAAAATCCAAGTATTTGAACATTTTGTACCATGAGAATCAGTCCACCTGTACCCAAAACATGTAACACACTCATTTATGTATCCATTTACTTTTTTTTTTTTTAGCCTGTTTGAAAGTCCTTGAGCCACACTGGTTGAGCAGCAGTTCTAACACTTTTCCTTTGAACCAATAGGTCACTTTCCTCTGGTTCTGTTGTTTTACATGGAATACCTGCAGAGTATCGTGAAAGTCTGGCAGCATTCCACCTTTTATTGTCACTGAGTACATACGTACTTTCTCCAATCTGCTTTTCAACACACAGCGGTGGAGTAAATCTAGATGAGCCTTTGCGAACATGATGGGGTCTTTTTACCCTCACCATATCTCCAGGTTTGAATGTTGGTGTCTTGGCTCCACTGCGCTTGTCAGTGTATTGTTTAGACTTTTCTTGTTTCTGTTTAACTGTTTCTTGTACTGTAGTGCCAATCGTGCTTTTTTCTGAATCTGGAAAGACATTCACTTTTGTTTTCATCCTCCTGTTGTGCAGTAGTTCTGATTGAGATACTCCAGTTGTGTTATGTGGTGTTGCTCTGTAGTTCTGTAAGAAATCAGTCACTGTGGTTTTCCAGTCTTTCTGCATGTGTTCCGCGGTTAGTATTGTCTCCTTAAGAACTCTGTTCCATCTTTCAACAGCACTATTGCACTGTGGATGGTACACACTTGTACGAAGATGAGATATTCCCCTCTCTTTGAGAAAATCTGCAAAAGAGCTGGAAAGAAACTGTGGCCCATTATCAGTGACTATGTAATCAGGGTTCCCCTCTCTGCTGAAAATAGAACGCAGGAATGTGATAACAACATCAGTCGTTACAGCATGAGCAAATGCTACTTCTGGCCATTTACTGTAATAGTCCACTAATGTTATAGCGAATCTACATGAAGAAGCAGCAGTTTAGAAGGGACCCACAATGTCCAGAGCAACTTTCTCCCATGGTCTGTTCGGCAGTTCAATAGGTTGTAGAGGAGCAGGAGCAGTCTGAGCAGATTTGTCGTTCATTTGGCATGTCGTACATGTAGAAATAACTGACTGAACCATCTTGTCCATCTGGGGCCACCAGTAGAGATCACGAAGTCTTTGTTTTGTGCGTACAACGCCTTGATGTGTTTCATGTGCCAGGTGAATGACAGTAGCACGTAAAGCAACAGGAACAATGTATCGATGTTCATCTCTCATGACCAGATCCTGAGATGCAGAAAGCTCATTCCTGATGTGGAAGTATGGCATTAAGACAGGGTCCACATCCTTCTTGCATTTTGGCCAGCCTTTCTCTATCTGTCCACGGAGAAGTGTGAGTTCAGGGCATTGAGAGGAAGCAGAAGTGAACTCAGCAACAGACAGAGCTGACACCACGGCTGCAACCATGTCAGGTTCATCAATAAGGGTGGAGTTCATAGGAAGTGGTAGCCGTGACAAACAGTCTGCAGCCTGATTTTGTGATCCAGGCCTGTACTCCATATCATAGGTGAAGCACAGCAAACGCGCAGACCAGCGTGCGACCCTCATTCCAGCATGCCCAATGCCTTTAGTAGCAAGTAGTGTCGTCAGTGCTTGATGATCAGTCCTTAGCGTGAAACGTCGGCCCCAGAGATAAGACCTCCATTTTTCCACGGCCCACACACAAGCAAGAGCCTCCTTTTCAACTGTGGAGTATTTCCGTTCTGCAGAGGTCAGCGTACGAGATGCAAATGCTACAGTTCTTTCAACATCATCTGGGTGTATTTGGGTCAACACACCACCCAGGCCATAATCTGAAGCGTCTGTGGTGACAATGGTTGGGAGGGATGGGTCAAAAAGAGCCAGAACCGGACTGTTCAGTAAAAGATCCTTTAATTCCCTAAAGCTTTGATCAGCCCTTTCAGTCCATACGAAACCAGAGTCAGCAGTTTCTCTTAGCACAGCCCGCATTGGTTCCACTAATGTGGCAAAATTAGGGAGAAATTTGCTGTACCAGGAGATCAAACCAAGGAAGTAGCGCAGAGACTGTAGGTGGTGGTGGTGCATCACGTACAGCTGCACTATGAGCTGGATCAGGAAGGATGCCATCTTTGGAAATGATGTGACCAAGAAACTTGAGGCTGGACTGTCTAAATGCACATTTTTGCATGTTAAGTGTCAGGCCTGCCTCCGTAAGACGCTGGAGCACAGCATGCAGTCGTTTGTCATGTTATTGTAAGGAAGATCCTGAAACAATTACATCATCCAAGTAATTGTGCACACCAGGCAGTCCTTTAAGCACAGTTTCCATCATTTTTTGGAATGCAGATGGAGCAGAGGCCAACCCGTAGGGAACACGACAGTAACGGAAAAGCCCCTTGTGCGTAATAAAAGCTGTGAGATCCCTACTGTTCTCATGTAGCAGGAGCTGATGGTATGCAGATGCCAGGTCTATGGTGGAGAAAAAACTGGCACCCCTGAGCTCACTTAAAAGCTCATCCATGTGGGGCAAAGGGTGACTGTCAGCAACTATAGCTTTATTAGGTTCCCTTAAGTCAGTGGTTCCCAAAGATTTTCTTCTGGGCCCCCCTTTGGATTACAATAAAACTTCCACCCCCCCCCCCCACCCCCCCACACACACACACAAAAAAAATAAATAAAAGAAATTGTTTAACCAGATATAATAAACCTATACACATATTTTGTTTTCAAACTCCACTGAACTTTATTTCACACTTAAGGTTGCAACAAAACAAACTACACCTTTACAGTGGAACACTTTTGTGTAACAGTATTTTTTTCATAGTTTTATACTGTAGATTAGAAGAGGATTCTTTGTTGTCTGTGTTATTTTAAACATATTTCTTTTTTTTATTTGTAACAATATTTAACTTTGCTATCATCAATACATTAAAAAAGCCTCTGTGCAAAATGGAGTGAAAACATTGAACAGCTCCCTGAGAGTTTTTTTCTTTGTACTTTAATCCTCCCATCTTTTCAGTGGCTGCAGATCTTCTCAAATCTGCGTTGCAGTGTCACAACTGTCCATTATGCTCAGTCAAGCAAGCACTGTTTTTTTTTTTTTCTTCATTCATCCATACCGCTTCCCGCGCCCCCCCTGTAATGGCATTGCGCCCCCCCTAGGGGGCGCGCCCCACACTTTGGGAACCACTGCCTTAAGTCAACGCACAATCTTGGTCTGCCCTCTTTCCTCGTTGTGACCACAATAGGTGAAATCCAGGGGGAAGCATCAATGCGTTTGATAATTCCCTCCTTTAACAGCAAATCTAGTTCCTCCGACACTGCGTGTCGTACTGCAAGAATAACAGGTGCGCGCTGTTTGCCGCGCGGGGCGCGTGTGGTTATTTTTAGAAGCAGCTTGGCGTTTTTTTTCCTTGCGTTGAGTAGGTCCGCGCTGGGCAACGGTGTGAACAGCTGTAGCTCCACTGAGGAGTTTGGACGACTGAAGAGCGTGTTCCACTTGACATGCCAGCGTGACAGCGCTGTCCAGCGTTAAAGAGCCTTCCAGTAAAAGCCTGTTTCTCACCTCCGGTGCATACGCCTTCTCAATCAGCTGATCCCGCAGCATCTCGTCCTCCATGGTTTCATAAGCACATGGGATAGCCAACTCACGTAAAGCAGCCACGTATTGAGGCACAGTCTCATCTGCCCTCTGCGTTCTCTGTCGGAATTGGTGTCTCGCCTCGACAACGTTCACCTTCGGTGTAAACTGTAGTTCTGCCACATGGAAAACGGGACCGTAGGTTCTCCACTGCAGGGTAGGAACGGCGCAGGCATGGGTACAGACGTCATCGTCGCCAATTGTTATGTGTAGTATCCAGGACGAGGTAGGCAAAGAACTCTTAACAGCTTTATTTAAGAACTCGTTCAGCAAACAGTAACATCAGGTCTTCTTCTTTTTCTATATCACTTCTTCTACTCCTCTTTTTATTCTCTACTCATACACCACCTAGTGGTAGACACAACAGAGGTCTTCAGCACTCGGGCACATCCTGAAAACAAATTCCCACAGTGACCCCTTCCTTCTGGTAGCTGCATTTTTATAGTAATGGGAAAGTTTCTCGCATTTGCAGATGATGTTGTTATTTATGTCACTTTTGATTTTGTCTTTTATATTAACACCTTCATATTAATGACTGATCACTTCTAAATATGTTTATTTTAAAAAAAACATTTTTATACTGCTACCCACTAAAATACTTTGTGCATAATGTCTTAACAATTAGTTATAAACCAAGTGGTGATAGGAAGGTAATTATTATATTATTATTATATCCATATTAAATTCCATAGAGAATAGTTTTTAAGTGTTTTGGTGATGTATTGTTTACAGATTACAATATAAGTGAAAACATCACTACAACTTAGGTATTTTTCTAATTGACTGGTTTCTACCTGTAACTGAAAACCCAACTGCTATAAAAAATTAATTTAGTCTTTTTCAATCATAATGTCTTATTCAAGTAAAAGAAAAGGTTGTAACTCATAGAATTGTCCCCTGAAAGTTCTTATGTCTCAGGGCTTATAGCCAGTTATTATTTCTGAAATGATCCCTCTTTAAATAGCACCTTGAATAACACTTCTAATACTATACAACTCTCAAACTTAACATTTAACATGAATTAAATGTTAAGTGTCACATAAAATTGATATCCATCTGATGGGGTGTGAGATTATTTAATGTGCATCCCTACACAAGTGGCTCAGTGCTCTATCAAGCATGAAAAGAGTAGGTGTATCATTATTATCTAGATAGGCTGGCCTGTATCCTTCCATTCTTTTCTCCCCACCTTTTGATTAAGCAATATAGATGATTACTTTATCCTGTCAAAAGAGACAGAACAGGTCGGTGAATTGCTGAAGAACTGTAAGTCATGACCAGAACCCACTGAGGGCAGGATAAGTGCAGGTACTCGGGATAGGCACACTGGGAATAGTCTCGTGCAGGCAATGAGACGATCTGGTGGAAACTAACTGAGAGAGGCTGGCATTAAGAGGTAAAGTTCCTGATGAAACAACTTCCTTGTTAAATTGGGAACAGCAGGTGAAGCTGTTCACCCAATCAGCAGAGTAGAGCAGAGGAAATAGGAGACAGCTGAGGTTGTGCACAAATTGAGGATGACATCAGCGAAGCTGCAGACCTGGCTCTTCATCTCTGCTGGTAGATCCAGCTCCTCTGCTATCTTGGAGAGATCGTAGGCCAGGAGAGTGATGTTGTTATTAGCCGCAGTAAGCTGGCAGGCACACTAGTGGAACCAATCAGGAAACCCCATGGACAGCTGATGGTGTTTGGTGGGGGGACTGGCCTCCAGGTTAAAGGCGTGTAGGGGGACGCTGGCGGGCTCATCGCCAGATATGCCCTGACAGCAGGGTACTGAGGCTAGATCAGTTCCGGGCCGAAGCGAACCATCCCGCCAGATCACCTGATTGTGGCGGAGTTTTTGGCAATGACACAGTCAAATCTTTACAGTTCATGGCTCTCTGGATGATCGCTGGCAGCACCAGGAGGAGTGCGTCAACAGCCAAGAGCGGGTTGGTAGCCAATGGCTCCTCCTTTGCCACCATGCTCCACAGCTGGTGGCCATCATCGTTAAGGCGGGAATCATCTTTATCCTTAAAAAAAAAATGCTATTGCATTGTCCAGCGGGTAGCTGTCTGCCGTGGGAAAAGCCTCTTCAGCGGCCGCTGTGAAGCTAGCTACTCTGTGTTGCTTGTCCTCAAGCGAGAGCAGCTCACAGAAGGGGCAGGATGACTGAGGCGTCAGGGTGAGGCCTGCATGCCACGGACAGAACACTCGCAAATGGCATGGAGGTCAAACCCCATGAATGTAGCCCTTCTGGAAGGAGAGGCACAGACAGATGACTGTTGCTGCTGAAGTAAAAATGGGGGCTGAATGTCCGGTCTCACCGTCATTAATACTGTCAGAGTGGGATCCACACAGCAGGTGGGGATAGACTAAAGTTTTCAGTGCAGGCACGCAAAGGCATAAATCCACTAGGGAGAGCTTTAAAGGGTGAAACCTACCGTATATGAAATAGAACTGGATGGCATTAAATGGTTTAACCAATCAGAAACGGTTGAGCTATGTAAACAACTTTAAGTTTTGTCCTTTAGAGCTAAATCCAGATTCCCTAAATCATTTTTGCTTCTCTGCAGATTACTGTGCCTTTGATCACTGCGCCCGCAACTACATTGCCATTGATAAAGAGCCGATGACCTGGTTTCAAGCAAGAGCCTACTGCAGAGAGTTTTACACTGACCTGGCTTCAATGGACCATGCTCAAGACATGAACAGAGTTTTGGAAAAGATGAACGAGAACAACCTTCAGAGTATTTGGATTGGGTTGTATGCAGACAAATTTACCTGGAAATGGTCCCTCTCACATGATGGTTATTATGAAAACTTGAAAGACGAGTTCAGGAACTGGGCTCCTGATGAACCCAGTAGCTATACTGGCATCCCGCAGTGTGTTGGCATTCAAGATACTGGAGAATGGTTAGCTCTAGACTGTGGCCAACTTCACTACTTCCTATGTTATGACGGCAAGGATATGCGGAAATTTAGGAAATGCACCATGAACATATTTTGGCATGCACACAGATGATCATCCTATACTGTTGGGACCTTGACTCCAGGTGTTAGCTTAGAAACAATGCTGAATTATATAATCTTTATTTCTACTAAAACATGTCAAATGTCCTTTATAACCTAAGATATCCTGATCTTTTCAGCTGGGGGAGGCAACCTGTGTCCTAATTAATACTAAGTTACGTTTAATGACCTTTTTTTGATAGGCCTTCAAAATGTTCTGCTCTGTGAAAGATTTTTATTTTTTTTCTACAACCAGTTTGAAAAAGGCTAAGTATTTAGTTTTCATGTTTGAAATGCTCTCTCTGCATGTTGTAGGTTTATTTCAGGTGCTCCAGCTTAGCCTCGTGAGACCATCCTGATCTTGCGAGCTTTCAAGATTTCACTCGCTAATCAGTCTGGAGACTCTCCGTTGAAGAAAATTTGGAGCAGGACACCAAGCGAACGTCCAATTTCGTTGGCTTTGAGGCGGGCTGAGGTGTGACGCAACGAGAACAGTTCAGTCTAAAGAACATGGCGGCTTCAGCTGATGAAACTAGCGTTAGCATGGCTATCGAGCAAGTTTTATTGGAATTACAGAGTATTTATTCACTGAAAGAAGAGCAAAACAATTCAATTCAATTTTCAATTCAGTTTATTTATATAGCGCCAAATTCACAACACATGTCATCTCAAGGCACTTTACAGTTCAACCAGATCATACAGTCAAATTGATACAAAGTTTTCTATCTAAGGAAAACCAGTTGATTGCATTGACTCATTGACTCAAATACAATCCCCCACACTAAGCATGCTTGTAGCGACAGTGGAGAGGAAAAACTCCCTTTTAACAGGAAGAAACCTCCAGCAGAACCAGGCTCAGTGTGAGCGGCCATCTGCTGAGGCCGACTGGGGTTCAAGGAGACAGAAGCAGAGATACAAAAAGCAGCTGTAAAAGACGGCCCCGTCCAGGAAACACACAGCCAGGCAGACGAGCTCCAAGGCAGCTCCCATGCCAGAGGACGAAGAGAGCACATCCACTCAGTCACGGTCAGAGAAACAGGACCACACTGGAAAACAGGCCGATCTCCAACATCTATAAACAAGGGTGTTGATAGAAGCAGCACAGCTGATGTTTCTTTCCAGGATGACGTCACAGCCAAACAGGAACAGACGAGGCAAAGCTACTCTGAGGAAAAGCAGAGAGAGCAGAAGGTTAGAGATTGAACTAACAGATTCTGCAGAATAGGAGAACAGAGAGAGAATGAAGCAGAATGATGAAATGGGGGTCCCTATGTCCTCCAAAAGTCTAAGCCTATAGCAGCATAACTATAGAGATAGCTTAGGATAACCTGAGCCACCCTAACTATAAGCTTTATCAAAAAGGACAGTTTTAAGCCTAGCCTTAAAAGTAGACAGGGTGTCTGCCTCACGGACTAAAACTGGTAGTTGGTTCCACAGGAGAGGAGCCTGATAACTAAAAGATCTGCCTCCCATTCTACTTTTAGAAATTCTAGGAACCACTAGTAAACCTGCAGATTGAGAGCGAAGTGCTCTGTTAGGAACATAAGGAACAATCAGATCTCTGATATAAGATGGAGCTTGGCCATTTAAGGCTTTATATGTGAGAAGGAGGATTTTAAATTCTATTCTTGATTTAACAGGAAGCCAATGAAGAGAAGCCAGGATAGGCGAGATATGATCTCTCTTTTTAATTTTCATTAGAACTCTGGCTGCAGCATTTTGGATCAGCTGAAGGCTTTTAACTACAGTTTGTGGACTTCCTGATAGTAAAGAATTACAATAGTCCAGCCTTGAAGTAACAAATGCATGGACAAGTTTCTCAGCATCAAACCTAGACAGGATATTTCTAATTTTTGCAATGTTCCTCAGATGAAAGAAGGAAATTCTAGAAACCTCTTTGATATGGGATTTAAATGACAGGTCCTGATCAAAAATAACACCAAGATTTTTTACTTTATTATCTGAAATCAGTTTAATCCCATCCAAATGAAGTGACTGGCTAATCAGTTTCTTTTTCAGAGACTCTGGTCCAAAGACTATAACTTCTGTTTTGTCTGCATTCAGAAGCAGAAAATTAAGAGTCATCCAGGTTTTTATGTCTTCAAGACATCCCTGTAATCTATGTAATGGGTTAGCTTCATCTGGATTTATAGACAGATATAGCTGGGTATCATCAGCATAACAGTGGAAATTAATCCCATGCTGTCTAATAATTCTACCAATTGGGAGCATGTATAAAGTAAAGAGAATTGGTCCTAGCACTGATCCCTGTGGTACTCCACAGGTAACCTTTGAGCGTGTTGAAGATCTATCATTAACATGAACAAACTGAATTCGATCAGATAGATAAGATTTAAACCAGTCTAGTGCTGTTCCTTTAATTCCAACAAAATATTCAAGTCTTTCTAAAAGAATATTATGGTCAACTGTATCAAATGCAGCACTAAGATCCAACAGGACGAGCACAGATACAAGTCCATTATCTGAGGCCATGAGAATATCATTAGTGACTTTCACCAGAGCTGTTTCAGTGCTATGATGAGCTCTAAAGCCAGACTGAAACTCTTCAAAAAGTTCATTATGGTGGAAGTGATCGCAAACTTGTTTGGCAACTACTTTCTCAAGAATTTTGGATAAGAAAGGAAGATTGGATATAGGTCTATAATTGACCAAGTCATCTGGGTCAAGAGATGGTTTCTTAAGCAGAGGTTTAATTACAGCAACCTTAAAAGCTTTAGGTACATATCCCTGTAACAGAGATAGATTAATCACATCTAAAATGGAGGAGGAGATCAAAGGGAATACCTCCTTAAATAACCTGGTTGGAACTGGATCTAACATACAAGTTGAAGGCTTAGATGAAGACAATAATTTTGCTAATTCAGAGAGTTCAACTGGATCAAAGCAGTCTAAACCCGGTTCAGATTCCATGACTACCTCAGGTACAATCGCGGATAGAGGAGTGCTTATGATCTTATTTTTAATAAGATCAATCTTATTTATAAAGAATCCCATAAAATCATTGCTGCTAAGAGCAGGTGGAATGGACGGTTCAACAGAGCTATGGCTCTGGGTGAGTTTGGCAACTGTATTAAAAAGAAATCTAGGATTATTCTTATTCTCCTCTATTAATGAGGAGAAGTATGCTGCTCTTGCTTTACAAAGGGTCCTCTTATACAGCAGTAAACCATTTTTCCAGACTAGGAAGGACTCTCGCAGGCCTGCGGAGCGATATTTTCTCTCCAGCTTCCTAGCATTTTGCTTCAAAGTACGCAGCTCTGTATTAAGCCAAGGAGCAAGCTTTCTATTTTTAACGGTTTTCATTTTCAAAGGAGCTGCGTTGTCTAAGGCAATACGCAGAGAACTAGCAACCCCATCAACAAAATCATCAACCTGTGAAGGGGAATAAGCTAAGCTTTTGCACTCTGCAGCACTGCTCAGTGACACAGAGGAGAGAGAAAGTGAAGCAGATTCTTTAAAATGTATAACTGCACTATCTGATAAAGATCTACTAAAATTGAACCTTCTTTTGGGGGAGGAGAACTCTGTTAAAGTAATCCTGAAGGTTATTAGAAAGTGGTCAGAGAGGACAGGGTTGTGAGGAAATACTGTTATTTCTTCACATTCTATGCCGTATGTCAGCACAAGATCCAAAGTATGAAGATGAGAATGCGTGGGACTATTCACATTTTGAACAAAGCCAATAGTGTCTAAGATAGCATTAAAGGCTGCTCTTAAGCTATCGCCTTCAATGTCAGTATGGATGTTAAAATCTCCCACTATGATGACCCTGTCAGTATTTAATACCAAATCAGAAAGGAACTCTGAAAACTCATCTAAAAATTCAGAGTAAGGACCTGGTGGACGATACAAAGTTACAAAAAGAAGAGGTTTTCTTGCCTTGAAATTTGGATGAGGGAAATTAAGGGTTAAAAACACTGCTCTGGAGGCTTTTCTCAGAGGAAAATATGTTTTTGCTCTTCCCCGGACTGGTTTAGGCAAGAGTAGCCTGGATTGTGGTTGTGTTTTCGTTGTTGGTCTGTTAGTACGTCATATGCTTAGTTGATCTGATTGGTTTATTTGGCCCGTCTATCACCAACATAGGCCAATCAGCTAACCAGTATTTTCGCCCCTTCCCAAAATTACTTCAACGGAAGGTTTCCAGATGGATATGTGGAGCAAATCCATCTGGCGGAGTCAGGTTAGCTCCAGCTACCCCCACTGTCCATAAGCATTACTGTTTGGTTAATTAAAATGTATAAGATATGAGCGTGTGTGCATGGTAGTTTATCCTGTATGACTCTCTGTTGCATTGTGATAGAATGGAAACCTCTCACCTTATGTGATGGTCAGGGTCTAAATCATTGACCCAAGTTGTCAATTAGAGGATAAAAATGTTGTCATCATGTAATTTCTGACTAGTCATCTGTTAGACCAAGATTCTCCAACCCTGGTCCTCAAGATCTACTGTCCTGCAGGATTTAGATGCATCCCTGCTTCAACACAGAATCAAATGACTGAATGTCCTTTTCAGCATGCCATCAAGTTTGGCAAAGGCTTGGTAAAAAGCCATTGAGTTGATTCAGCTGTGTTGGAGAAGGGATGCATCTAAAACCTGCAGGACAGTAGATCATGAGGACCAGGGTTGGAGACCACTTTTTTAAGACATTTGGATAGTTTGTTTATGGTACAGTTCAATTAAAAGCCATACCTGTTGTATTTCCGCTACAAAGCGTTTAACGGTTAAAACAGCTCCACACTAAGCAGTGATACTAAAAGTGATGATCAAACAGTTTCTTTTGTGTCCACAGGGAGGGGTGGTGCATCTGGTGATAAAATTCTTGTGCAGAAAACAATGCAATGGGATGATGCTCAGTGGTACTGCCGTGAGAAACACACTGACCTGGTCACTGTGAGAACCTGGACTCAGAACGAGGAGATCTGCAGCTTGGTTCCAAGAGGGAAGGTGGTCTGGATTGGCCTTTTTGGAGACACCTGGAAGTGGTCCGATGGGAGGGAGAACGTGTTCAGATACTGGCAGCAGGGTCAACCTGACAGCTGGGGGAACCGCTCCACCTGTGCTCGTGTTGATGGTGGAACATGGAGAGCAGAGTCATGTGATACCAAAGCATCTGTTCTGTGTTACTGTGAGTTCATATTGTAGAGACTGAGAGGGAGGTCTTTATGCAAAAATAATAAAGACATTTGATTTTACTCAGTAATGAGTTTATATTAGAGATGGTAGTTCGGCTCAAATAATCCTAATACTGTTTACGATTCAATTTGTGTAAAACCATAGATGTTATATTACCTAACCTCCACTGGGTAAATATAGTAATCTAGTTTTAAAAGCAATATTTACCAATGAGGCTTCTGCTGCAAAACCCAAAAGATTCTCAAGGGGCTGGTTTTATTTCTAGAACTGGTTTAGATAAATATCACTATGAAATGTTTTTCAGATTACAAGAAGAAGTCTTTCCTGAAGATCAAAACTGCCTTTGATCTTTGTGACCCACACATCCAGCAACAGATCCAAAAGCAGGTGAGAAAGGAAATAAACCAACCAAACAATTTTAGCCATAAAAACAGCAAGAAATGCTTTATTCATATTGTGTGTGGATTTCTAATGAATGTTAAATATTTAATTCGTAGCTGGAGGCAAAGCTGGAGCGTAAAGGCATAACTTCTTTTAAGGTCAGCTGGAAGTCGTCTGGGAAAGTTTCAGAAAAGGGGAAAATGACACTGTAAGAATTCCTGTGATTCCAAAACTTCCTAAAGTCTGACCTAAAACCAAACCATCATAACAGAACTTATTAACTTAGAGAAATTAATCATTTCAGCTTAACTCTAGAAGTTTAATGACACATGAAACACATCAGATGTGTGAGTATTGAATAAAATATAAATATAAACACAGGAAAGTGCAGATCCTTCCTGCAGGCCTTTTAGCGGCCACTAGAAGGAGCCAGCTGATTCTTACCGTTGATCTCTATTTATTCAGCGGATATACACTATATTGCCAAAAGTATTTGCTCACCTGCCTTGACTCACATATGAGCTTAAGTGACATCCCGTTCCTAATCCATAGGGTTCAATATGACGTCGGTCCACCCTTTGCAGCTAGAACAGCTTCAACTCTTCTGGGAAGGCTGTCCACAAGGTTTAGGAGTGTGTTTATGGGAATTTTTGACCATTCTTCCAGAAGCGCATTTGTGAGGTCGCACACTGATGTTGGACGAGAAGGCCTGGCTCTCAGTCTCCGCTCTAATTCATCCCAAAGGTGTTCTATCGGGTTGAGGTCAGGACTCTGTGCAGGCCAGTCAAGTTCATCCACACCAGACTCTGTCATCCATGTCTTTATGGACCTTGCTTTGTGCACTGGTGCACAGTCATGTTGGAAGAGGAAGGGGCCAGCTCCAAACTGTTCCCACAAAGTTGGGAGCATGGAATTGTCCAAAATGTCTTGGTATGCTGAAGCATTCAGAGTTCCTTTCACTGGAACTAAGGGGCCAAGCCCAGCTCCTGAAAAACAACCCCACACCATAATCCCCCCTCCACCAAACTTTACACTTGGCACAATGCAGTCAGACAAGTACCGTTCTCCTGGCAACCGCCAAACCCAGACCCGTCCATCAGATTGCCAGATGGAGAAGCGCGATTCGTCACTCCAGAGAACGCGTCTCCACTGCTCTAGAGTCCAGTGGCGGCGTGCTTTACACCACCGCATCCGACGCTTTGCATTGCACTTGGTGATGTATGGCTTGGATGCAGCTGCTCGACCATGGAAACCCATTCCATGAAGCTCTCTGCGCACTGTTCTTGAGCTAATCTGAAGGCCACATGAAGTTTGGAGGTCTGTAGTGATTGACTCTGCAGAAAGTTGGCGACCTCTTCGCACTATGCGCGTCAGCATCCGCTGACCCCGCTCCGTCAGTTTACGTGGCCTACCACTTCGTGGCTGAGTTGCTGTCGTTCCCAAACACTTCCATTTTCTTATAATACAGCTGACAGTTGACTGTGGAATATTTAGGAGCGAGGAAATTTCACGACTGGATTTGTTGCACAGGTGGCATCCTATCACAGTTCCACGCTGGAATTCACTGAGCTCCTGAGAGCGACCCATTCTTTCACAAATGTTTGTAAAAACAGTCTGCATGCCTAGGTGCTTGAATTTATACACCTGTGGCCATGGAAGTGATTGGAACACCTGATTCCAATAATTTGGATGGGTGAGCAAATACTTTTGGCAATATAGTGTATATATATATATGCATTATCAGACATTTAAGATATAATTGCTGTAACAATGTAATGAATATATTTATATAGCATATCTGTGATATGCTCCATTAAAACATTAATTTTATTGTGATAGATTTGTATAACATGTCATATTGCATGATTTATTGACTTAATTGACTTTATACTGACACTGCAATGTGATGTACCTATGTTTTTTATTATGAGTTAAAGTAAACTACTTATGCTAAGTAACAGCAAGTGTGTGTAAAAGTGATGAATTTATATATATTTTAAAAGTCTTAAGTCCGGCTGAAAATGAGATCATCATCGTTTTTCGATGCTGTAGTGCACGTATTGTTAACATTGCAACCGGTCTAACTAGGGAGTACCAATATGGCGGCTTCACTTAAACCCCGTACTACCAAAGGGCAAACAACAATCCAGTGAATTAATAGAGATCAATGATTCTTACCTGATCATATCCAGACTTATGTTTTCTTTTTTCACACAAAAATGAAGTTGAATTTAAACACAGATTTTGTTTTTTATTGTGAAGATTATTTTGTTTCTTGAAATGTCTGCATCTAACATTCTCAGGTTTTAAAGTTATATAATAAATCATTTTGAAATTATATCAAAACACATGGTGTGCATTTCCAGATAATCTTTACCCTTTCCACCAGGTGTCTGCCACCAGTCGAAGGTGAAGCATGAGGAAGCAACCGGTGGAGGATTTCCAGCTGTTAACCTGCCGGCTGAAGGACCTGCAGCCACTTTAGTTTAGATTCATGATTGTATTTAGTCTTCACTTAGAGTTTAAGCATACATTAATTGGTGTGATGACTGACTGAGGCTTCTAGATGAGGTTTCTGTGGTGTAATTCTATCATAGGACTAACTTGAGTTCGAGATGAGGAAAGACAAAAGAAACATAAGCAGTCCTGCCATAAAACATTATTTAAAATTAACAATATTTTAAGGTTGTCTATGTATTACAGTTATCTAAGGAGTTTGCTTATTTAATCTAGATTATGTGTGATTCTGGTTTCTGCTTCCTAAATTATTAATCTTGGTGTGAAAATGTTTTGCTGACTGTGGTTGAAGCTACTTCTGCACTATAATGTAGCCGGTGAGACAATAAACATTTAAAATGCTTTGAAACTACGTTTTATTCCACATTTATTTAACCTTTTCATCCCAGTAAGAATTGATTTGGGGTGTTCAAAACCTTGGTGGCTTTAGGCCACAAAACATTTTTTATTCCATAGGTTAGTTTCTAAGTACTTTTAGAATAGAATAGAATGGAAAATCCCTTTATTGTCCCACAATGTGGAAATTGAGGTGTCAAAGCAGCAAAAAAATTAAAATAAAATAAAAATATAGCAAAAGTGGTCACAGAAATGTGGACCTTAAAATGTGTGTAAAAATAAATAAAATAAATAAATAATTATAAATTAAATAAACAAATAAAATACTGTACTGTAGTATTTTTTACAATATATAAATAATATTGAAATACTATAATATAATAAGTAAATTGGTTGTCAGCAGCAGTAATAACTAAATTTTACTTGTAGTTGAAAAAGATTTGATACTATCAGCAGAGATGGCAAAAGTACTCACTTTCCGTACTTGAGTAAAAGTACAGATACTTGTGTTAAAAAATACTCTGGTAAAAGTGGAAGTACTGATTAAACTTCTTTACTCAAGTAAAAGTAACAAAGTACAGGCTTGTAAATTTACTTAAAGTATAAAAGTAAAAGTAGAAACCACTTTTTTCATGCCGTTGCCTACATTTTAAATGGATGTCTGCCAATAGGACTAGATCTCTGTTGTGTTCATTTTCAATCATCTCGTCGTCCATGCTACTATGCTAACGCCACCGCCACCAAGCTGCAATGATTTGCCGCCAATGAATACCGCAGAATCTGTCGATTCATCTTGTAGTGGTGCGTCAAATGCAACGTAGATTCCCATCCAATTAGATTGAATTTGGTATTGATGACGTGAAAAATATTAACGGTAACTCCATTGAAATGACTCAAAACTAAAGTAACGAGCCAATTTTTTAAAATGTAAGGAGTAGAAAGTACAGATATTTGTGTAAAAATGTAAGGAGTAGAAGTAAAAAGTCGCCATGAAAATAAGTAGTAAAGTAAATTAAAAATATCAGAAAAATCTACTTGAGTACAGTAACGAAGTATTTGTACTTCGTTACTTCCCATCTCTGACTATCAGTATCTAAATTATTACTGAAGTACTACTATGGAGTAACTCACCCACAGGTAAACAAGGACTTTTAAAAGATAATGAAAGACGTGCCTCACTTTTCTGCCTTGGTTGGGTTTAAATAAATGCACAATATTGTGGGTTAAACTGAAATGGTTTACAATCATTTTATTTTGTTTTAAATATTTTATTATTAGTTTAGGATGAAAAGAAGAGTTTAGGATGGTAAAATAGTTTTTAGCTGAATCAGATAAGTATACATTTAGCAAAACAGCAACCAAGTCATCTAATCTTTATTGCCTTCTGACAATGTATTAAATTAGTAGGCTATAAGCTTTAGCAACTTTTAATAGAAATCTCCTCACCCTGTTTCTAAGGAGTTTGGAGGAGTGATGCTGTCAGTTGGATAGATTCTAAGAATAGATCGGTTGGATAAACAACAGAGCTAGTTGGTTAAAGCTAGTTCGGTTAAACATTTTGGGGGTTCATGGTTCAAGACCCACTTCAGACATTTGAAAGTCTGCGATAATTTTCTTTTGGGCTGATGTGACTAATTTGTTTCGGTTTGCCCTAGTACACATATAGATTAAAACCACTGAAAATTAGATTGGTTGGTTTGACCAAAAGATTTACACAAACATCGTACAAGGTTTTACTATACAACCCAATCATTAACAATTTCAAAATAAGTTATATGGACAAAAAAATTGCTAAGAATTAGATTCTATTACTAACTAGTTCTGCTTTCCACCAGTAGGTGGTGACATGTTCACATGAGGCTTCATGAACTGTGGGGATTGATGTAGGTTTAATCTCACCATCACTAGTTTTTAAACCAATCTATGCTGACAGAAGGGCAATCAAATACAAGTGGGTATAAATGCTGGTTAAGGAGTAAAATAAAATGATATAGGGATGGAGGACACCTTAGAGCAGCTGATTGAAATGAGCCAGTGTTGTCCAGTATTGACTGTTTGCATTGATGGCTGATCATAGCTCTTTAGATGAGGTGTGTGGCTCTGAAAAGAGCCGTTGGGTTTGCGGTGATGGAGCAGAGAGCTTTACTTGGAGCTGGTGTACTTGGTGACAGCCTTGGTGCCCTCAGACACAGCGTGCTTGGCCAGCTCACCGGGCAGCAGGAGGCGCACAGCGGTCTGGATCTCCCTGGAGGTGATGGTGGAGCGCTTGTTGTAGTGAGCCAGGCGGGAGGACTCGGAGGCGATGCGCTCAAAGATGTCGTTGACGAACGAGTTCATGATGCTCATGGCCTTGGAGGAGATGCCGGTGTCAGGATGGACCTGCTTCAGCACCTTGTACACGTAGATGGCGTAGCTCTCCTTCCTGCTCCTCTTCCTCTTCTTGCCTCCTTTAGCGGCGCTCTTGGTCACGGCTTTCTTGGAGCCCTTCTTAGGGGCGGACTTGGCGGGTTCAGGCATGTTGATCCACTCGAGTTGAAGCAACGAATGAGCTGCCGGGGAGGACAAGCTGTTCTTATACAGCAGCCATGGAGAAAGAGCTACAGCAGCACTTGGCTGTGATTGGATGATCCGCTCAGTCTGGGTGGAGCTGGAGAACAAACCACGTGACTTTTTCAAACGTTGCGCTCAGTGGGACAATAGAGGGAAAGAAAGGCGGGAAACACCCAGGACAGAATAATGCTCTATATATTTTACTATTTTAACGGGATATTGCTGATGATCTGATCCTCTGATATAATGTAAAGCAGTCATAATTATCTTCTATTACAATGTTAATTGTTTCTCCCTCATAACAGCCTCACAGATATTTTCTAAGGTTAATAAAAATCATGCTGAATCATGTTGGATCTGGTTCAGGACCTGCAATATTGTTTTTATTCTCCTTTGTTTATTTGATCAAACTAACTGGTTAATTTAAGTGATGCATTAAACCATAGTTAAACAGTTATTTAATGTGTTGCATTTAAAATTATTTCTCAATCCCAAGTTATTTCAGTTTAGAATACCTTTGATATCAAAAATATACGTTTTATAATGTGAAAGAGGAACTTTTCAGTTTTTCCCTCCAATTTTCTTAGACCCTCCTGCATCCCCTTTGATAATCACTGGTCTGCAGCAGTCAGATCTTAAGGCCTGGATGCTTGACTCCAAAAACAATGGAGTCATTTTCAAATATTGTGCTTTAGTCACTCTTCCTCTCCTGCTCTGCTAACCTACAAAGCTAGTTGATGAAAGAGTGTTGATCAACACTAACCCGCAGGGAAGGAGATGTCCTATTATGCTCACTAAATCAATGATTTAATATAACTACATTCTGACAGATAAAAATCAATATGTAATGTAGTGATCAAGGCAGCATGGAGAGTTTCAGCTCTTAAAGCGGAGTGTGTGGCTCTTAAAAGAGCCGTTGTGAGGCTGTGTCCAGCAGCAGCAGCGGCTTGGTGGCTTTACTTGGCCTTAGCGGCCTTCTCGGTCTTCTTGGGCAGCAGCACCGCCTGGATGTTGGGCAGCACGCCGCCCTGAGTGATGGTGACTCCGCCCAGCAGCTTGTTAAGCTCCTCGTCGTTGCGGACAGCCAGCTGCAGGTGACGGGGGATGATGCGGGTCTTCTTGTTGTCGCGGGCAGCGTTTCCAGCCAGCTCCAGGATCTCAGCGGTCAGATACTCCAGCACAGCAGCCAGGTAGACGGGGGCTCCGGCACCGACTCTCCCCCCATAGTTGCCTTTGCGCAGCAGCCTGTGAACACGGCCCACTGGGAACTGGAGCCCGGCTCTGGAGGAGCGGCTCTTGGCCTTAGCTCTGGCTTTTCCTCCGGTCTTTCCGCGGCCGCTCATTGTTACAGATGCTTTCTAGAGACACGTTACTAGAAAATGCTCCAGCAAGAACCCTGAGCTTCTTTATATCCCTGCAGAGAGCGGCAAACTGCTGCTGACAACCAATCAGAGAAGCTTCCAGCAGAGGCGGACTTTTTCAAAGCAGCTTCCTCCAATCAGCAGCGAGCATTCAGCGGTGAGCTGCATACTCCTCCTTTAAATCCCTCTGGTTTATGTTAAAATTAAAGATTAATTAAATTGACCAGCAAATGTCATTTTCAATACCCCTGTTAGAAAAGACGTTACTTATTTCGGACTTTTAATCTCTAAAGACCAGAAGTTAAGATGCCCCTCTAATATTACACCAGATCTACTAGTGGTTTCTAGAATTTCTAAAAGTAGAATGGGAGGCAGATGTTTTAGTTATCAGGCTCCTCTCCTGAGGAACCAACAGCCAGTTTTACTCAGTGAGGCAGGAACCCTGTCTATTTTTAAGGGTAGGCTTCAAACTTTCCTTTTTGATAAAGCTTATAGTTAGAGAGGCTCGAGTCGTAAAATGTATGAAGTATTTTCTCCTTCTGGTTAGCCGCATGATTGGCAATTGCTGTATTGCGCCTTTTACTTTGACTTAAAATAAAATGGCGCAATACTCTAAAAGCTAAACTAATCTGAGGATATGGAATATATTCATTGGTTTAAACATTTCTTTACAAGGTAAGTTAGTATACATTTTTTTAAGTTATTTGCTTTGTCTGAAAAAAGTAAGTTTGATTCCAGGGTGCTAGTGGGGGATGAATAAGTGCTCTTTTGATGAAGTTAAATCTTGCATTTATTGTCAAATATATCATAAACAAAGGACCAGAATATTTTTAGTCCAACCAATATCTGACTTTTTCCAATGCAGCTGAGAACTGTGTTTATCTCTTTTAAACTTTGAGATAATGGTGTAGATGGTGATGCAATTGGTTTTGGCCTCACTGAGAGCATGATCGCAGTATTTTTTGAAGGATCTTTCAAGAAGAGACTGAAATTTAATGATTTCTTGTCCAAGCAATAAGAGTCAGTGATATCAATCACTTTAGAACCTGTGTATCCAGAAGTATGGCAGCAAGCTGCTTGTTCAGCATCATCCAGGTAAATATATGGAAGTTCAGTTGTTCTATCTATGGAAGAGGATTAGGGCCACTGAAAAAATAAAAAAAAGTGAACTGATTTTTAAATATATTTCAGTTTAATATGGGAAAAAAAGTCAGAATTGCGACTTTTATCTCAGAATTCCGAATTTAATCTCACAATTCTGACTTTAATCTCAGAATTGTGGATCTTAATGTAGATGGGCACCATAAAGGAAGAGATGTGGGAGCACTCAGATTCACTGACAAATATGCGAGTTGTCTGGGAGGGCCAGTAACACATTGATGCAAAATAACAGAATTAATTTTTTACATGCACCAAGCTTCCCCGGTGATGCTATTTCCTTAATGGAGGAGCAAAAGGTGATTAAAACAAGAGAGCTAGTTTAGTCTCTAAAACAGATATGGCTACAGCTTGATGCTAACATGTTTGTTAGCTGTCAGAATTTAGAGATTAAAGTCGGAATTCTGAGATTAAAGTCAGAATTCTGACTTTTTTCTCATAATATACCTAATATTTAAAAATCCTGTTTTTTCAGTGGCCCTAATTTCTGTACCTATCTGTCCAAAGAAACTAAATCAAATTCATTTTCTCACCAAAGTTATTAAGCATGAAACATTAAGGAGACAGTCTGTAAATGCCAAATATTGCAAATGCATAATTTATATATACGTTATAACTTTTCAATTTGTTACATTTAACAAGCAATAAAAAAAAAAAATCAGTATTTAACTTCCAACCAATAAATAAAGGTTTTATTTTATTTTATTTTTTGTTTGGGTCAATTTGAAAGTGTGCATGGAAAGAGTGTGGTAACTCCATTTTTATCTTTACCTGGTGAACTGCAGGATGCCTCGGCCCTTAATCAGAATCTTTATAATGTGAATTTGATTAAGTGTTTCAACATGTCTCTCAATTAACAATCAACACCGTAATGTATAAAATCAGAGATGTTTTCATCATAGATTTTCTGCATTCAGAGGCTGTGCCACTATTTTGGCAAATTAAATACATCCTCAAAATTGACACCATGTGGATTCTTTGAGGCAAAATGAAGACTCCCCTATCATTTGACCGCCACTTTCATGCATACAGAGTAAAGGTGGATGCAGAATGGACTTTACTGCAAAGAGAATGTGGATATGAAATGGACTTTCAGCCAAATGACACACACTCTGTTGATGACATTTTGTATGTTACAGTGTGACATTGAATTTTTCAGATGAAAAGAAAACTTGAAATATTAAAATACAAAATAAAGCTTAATGTTGTACATCACCTCAGATGTGTAAGTGTGGTGGTTTGATAAAATAAAAGTAAATTAAATTATTGTTTTTCTTTATTATTTATATTTTGCTTTTCCAAAAGAGCACAAGATTATCACCAAAGGTACAATTCTAAACCTATGAGGTACACTCTATAGTGGTATATAGAAGTACCCACTGTTGAGGATAACACCCCAGTGAAGCCTTTGTATCCTTAAAGGTACAATTAGGTACTTTATTCTGAAAGTGCATCTATAGTTATCCTGCTATAGCTAACACCATAGGTAGCTATAGCAGCTTCTTCCAGTTAAAAGGGAGTTTTTCCTCTCTACTGTCGCTACAAGCATGCTTAGTGTGAGGGATTACATTCAAGTCAATGAGTTGATGACATCAACTGGTTTTCCTTAGAAAACTTTGAATCAATTTGACTTAATGATCTGATGAACTGTAAAGATCCTAAGTAACAACAAATGTAGTCATTTAGTGAAAAACTGTTTTGATAACAGCTGAGTGATTGCACAACACTCCTACATCAAGTCTGTAGCATTCATAAAATGTTTGTTCCTAAGAGAAATTTAGAAACTGGTAAAATGATGAATGCGTAATTTTCATCTAAATAAAGGACGAGACCGCTTCTTCCATAAGGCCAGTTACACAAATTCCTAAAAAGATTTCATCTAAAAAGCAAGGAGTGAAGATAGTTGACAAACAAATATCTAGCGCAGTGTTATAGGAAAAAAAAAAGGATTTAACTATACAGTCCAGTTAAATAATGATCTATGGTAATTCATTCAGTTTGCCATTTGGACCCTCAAAGTTCGATGTTCTGTCCTTTTCTGCACTAGACAAAGTTTTCTAACTTAAAGTTTAAAGAGCAGTGAAAGTCTCCACTTAGAGTTAATTTAAATAGGTTACAGTGAAAGAAAACGGTAAAATAAAAAAATAAAAACATCAAGTCTACAGGTGCTGGTCATAAAATTAGAATATCATGAAAAAGTAGATTGATTTCAGTAATTCCATTTAAAAAGTGAAACTTGTATATTATATTCATACATTACATACAAACTCATATATTTCAGATGTTTATTTTGTTTAATTTTGATGATTACAAATGACAACAAATGAAAATCTCAAATTCATCATATCAGAAAATTAGAATATTGTGAAAAGGTTCAAAATTGATGGCCCCTGGTGCCACACTCTAATCAGCTAATTAACTCAAACCACCTGCAAAAGCCTTTAAATGGTCTTTCAGTCTAGTTCTATAGGCTACACAATCATGGGGAAGACTGCTGACTTGACAGTTGTCCAAAAGACGACCATCGACACCTTGCACAAGGAGGGCAAGACACAAAAGGTCATCGCTAAAGAGGCTGGCTGTTCACAGAGCTCAGTGTCCAAGCACATTAATAGAGAGGCGAAGGGAAGGAAAAGATGTGGTCGAAAAAAGTGTACAAGCAAGAGAGATAACCGCACCCTGGAGAGGATTGTGAAACAAAACCCATTCAAAAATGTGGGGGAGATTCACAAAGAGTGGACTGCAGCTGGAGTGAGTGCTTCAAGAACCACCACACACAGACGTATGAAAGACATGGGTTTCTGCTGTCGCATTCCTTGTGTCAAGCCACTCTTGAACCACAGACAGCGTCAGAAGCGTCTTGCCTGGGCTAAAGAGAAACAGGACTGGACTGCTGGTGAGTGGCCCAAAGTCATGTTCTCTGATGAAAGTAAATTTTGCATTTCCTTTGGAAATCAAGGTCCCAGAGTCTGGAGGAAAAGAAGAGAGGCACTTCATCCACGTTGCTTGAAGTCCAGTGTAAAGTTTCCACAGTCAGTGATGGTTTGGGGTGCCCCTGTCATCTGCTGGGGTTGGTCCATTGTGTTTTTCCCGAGGTCCAGGGTCAACGCAGCCCCTACCAGGAAGTTTTAGAGCACTTCATGCTTCCTGCAGCTGACCAACTTTTTGGAGATGCAGATTTCATTTTCCAACAGGAAATTGGCACCTGCACACAGTGCCAAAGCTACCAGTACTGGTTGAAGGACCATGGTATCCTGTTCTTAATTGGCCAGCAAAACTCTCCTGACCTTAACCCCCATAGAAAATCTATGGGGTATTGTGAAGAAGAAGATGCAATTTCACCAGACCCAAAAAATTCAGAAGAGCTAAAAGCCACTATTTTGAGCAACCTGGGCTATCATAACAACCTGAGCAGTGCCACAGACTGATCGACTCCATGCCACGCCGCATTGCTGCAGTAATACAGGCCAAAAGGGGGCCCAACTAAAATTTCTGAGTGCTGTACATGCTCAACTTTTATGTTTTTTTTTC
>NW_024038552.1:0-28046 GCF_016077235.1 Cyprinodon tularosa | reverse complement strand
AAGGCAGAGGGGGTGCTACTTTTTAAAGGTAGTTAGTTAGAGTTACTTAGATACAGAGATACACAGAGAAAAAAACTTAACTTCAGATGGATTTTTTCTCTGGACGCGCACCTCATTAATCCAAAAGGGAAGGAAGGGGGTCCAAACGGGAAGGGGAAGCACTTTTCGGGCCCCCGATGGGGCAAAAACCCCCCAGGCTAGTCCCCCCAGGCCACCCTTCCCCAAACGCCCCTCCAAACCCCCCCGGACCCAAGGCCCCCCCAACCACCCCCCCGCGCCCCATAGACCGCCCCACAGCCCCAGAACATTATGATGGAGCCGATAAAGGGAGCCCAGAAGACGGTCTGATGGGATGCAGATGCTGTCTCAAATTAAAAAGATCCAAAAAACAGATCTCTTTTCTGATGAGCTGAATTTACCCTTATTTTTTCCAATTCAGGGGATGGTTTTTTTGCGATAAAAATGCAGTGAAACCCATGCAAACTGTTTTTCCTTTGGGCTTCCCCTCAAAGTCACCCAGCAACCCAAACTGGGGGAAAGTGAGATTTTACAACCCAGGCACAGTGATAATTCCTTAAAAACCTGTCCCCCAGAATCTCTGAAACCGGGGCGTGAAAACCTAACGGCTGAAAAAAATTTATCAAGTTGATCCTGTGCACTGTGGACAGATGTTAGATTGTGCAAAACCCATCTTGAATAATCTTTGACCTGTATAGTGCACTCTGTGGAGGATTTTGTACTGTATCAATTGTAAATTGGGGTTTCTAGTCATGTTAAAAGTTCTTAGACATATCTGAGCCCAGATGTTTTGTTCAAAGCTGACTGATAAATCCTCCTCCTCCTTTAGTAATAGGAAGAGATATTGTATCATCCAGTTTAGTCAGTGACCTGTATAATTTAGACAGTAGTTTGGGGGGGTTTAACTCTAGAAACTCTGATATATTAGTTGGAATTTTTACACCTCCATCAATATGCTTAAATTTATTTCTAAGCTAGCTTTAATTTGCTCATATTCTAAGAATTTATTTTTGTTTATGCCATATTGCAAATTTAATCTAGCAAATGTGATAAACTCCGTACATTCAAATAAATAATCCAGATATGTTACAGTCGAGTTTAGACAAGAGGGGGGATACTTACATCCGATAAAACTAACTAAAGCAATTGAGAATGAAATTGGACGAATCAAGTCAGCCAGGATAATGAACAACCGGAAGATATAAATTTCTGCTGTTAGCAAAAAAAAAAAAAACAACAAGAAAAGATAATCTAAATGACAACTCTTGTAGGTGAAAAAAAATCAAAATATACATCCCTTGAGTAGCTGGAAGATTAAGAGGGGTAATTTCAGGTGTTCCACTTGACATGACAGTTGATGAAATCAAACAGCAAATAAAAGGAGGAAAAATAAGTGAAGCAACAAAGATTAAACACAGAAGAGATGGGTTAAAGAACCCATGGCAATTATATTGCAATTTGATAATGTGATTCCAGAATCTGCGCAGATTGGCTATATAAACTTCAGGGTGAGAGTACATTCTCATCCCAATAAGATGTTTTGTTTGTCAAAGAATGGGCCATGTAGCTAAGGAGTTCAACCTACAGTATTTTTTTATTTTAAACATTATTTGATGGCCTTTGTGGCAGGGATGGAGATCCATATTTTATGTCACACACATAGTATACATCTAGATAGATGGATAGATAGATGTTGCAGTATCTATAACAACCCAAATACACAGGATTTCAGAATTAGACATCCCCAGTTATTAATTTCATATACTCACCAGATCTGAATGCCCTGTAAAAAAACTTCACATCGTGTTCCCCCCGATGTCATTTACGTTGAGTTGCAATAAGTGCAAAACTCTCTGCAGGTTCTTGTCTTTGTCGTCGACTCTATTCAGCTGGCTTTTGAAACACACGGCGAGAAGGTGGGGGCTGGGTGGTGAGTGTTACGGGGGCGAGAAATGCAAAAGTAACGCAAGTGTTACTTTTACTAGTAACTAGTTACTTGTATTGTGGAGTAACTCAGTTAGTAACTCAGTTACTTTTTGGGAGAAGTAACTAGTAACTATAACTAATTATTTTTTCAAAGTAACCTGCCCTACACTGTATATGTTCAGGAAACTTGGTTAAAACCATCTTTAGATTTTTAAATTCCCGGTTACAGTTCAGTCAGAAGAGATAGAAGTAACAATAGTACAGGAGGAGGTGGTCCAACTTTCATTAAGGATGGATTGGCATATAAAGAACATCAAGTACCAATATGAATGTGTAAGTGTAGAAATATTTAAATTAAGAAAATTGGTAACATTAGGTTTCTCAATTATTATAAGCCATGTAAAACGTTAGAAAGTGAGATATAAAAAAATAAAAATTCTTTGGATCATGTTTTGATGGATTGCACTTAATATGCAACTGAAAGAGAGAAGATGAGGAGAATATTTATGGAAAAAGGGAGAGAATGGAGGAATAAATTAATTCTAGGGACAGATTGAGATAGGGAGAAAAAAAGTGGTTATAATAAAGCATTGTTTTTATTTTTACATAACACAAAAATAAAAAAAAACAGAATATAGTAGGTGGAACTATAGAGCTACACACTCATGTACAGTAGGTGGCGGTATGCCCCTATAAGCTGTTTGCAATCCAACAATCTGGCCTGCAAAGAAGAAGAAGAAAAAGAAGAAGAAGTTGGTCTTGCCCACACTTGCTCCCATAGATATCCATAATAAAGGCTAGATGTCTCGTCCGCGCTGCTGGCCAATGGGGGTCGACGTCCACACGTGGCGGCCATCTTACCACAGGCAGCTCGCTCATTCGTAACATTGTGTTTTAAAGGCGCATGTACTGAAATAACCATAACTTCCTCAATTGTCTAACTATTCTCAAACTGTTTGGTTTGTTAAAAAAAAGTCAGACATGTAGTTGTGATACTGCGCACTTAGGAATAATTATAACCATGGAATTTCATATGAAAAGAACACTGAATAGAACATACAGGTGCAATAAATATACACATGCACAAGGTATTTATGTTAAATCAATATATGCTATTAAAACTCAGTGTACAGAATGGAAACCATATATATATGGTCCCAGAAATATATATATATATATATATATATATATATATATATATATATATATATATATATATATATATATATATATATATATAATATATATATATATATATATATATATATATATATAATATATATATATACATTGTATATATATATATATATATATATATATATATATATATATATATATATATATATATATATATATATATATATCATATATATATATATATTGTATATATATATATATATTGTATATATAATATATACATATATATATAATATATATATTTTATATATAATGTATATATATAATATATATATATATATTGTATATATATAAAATATATATAATAAAAATAATATATATATATATTGTATATAATATATATATATATATATATATATATATATATATATATATATATATATATATATATATTGTATATATATATATATATATATATATATATATAAACCAAACTGTTTGTAAATCCGTCAAGAATTCAATGAGATAAGAGTATTTGTGTTAGTGCTGATCACTCACCTTACATTAAGTACCACAGAGCACACCAGAAAGCCTGCCTGTGGTAAGATGGCCGCCCGGTGATGCCGTTTGAGACTCCGCCGTAAGACATCTAGCCTTTATTATGGATATCTATGCTTGCTCCCTTTTAGAGTTCTGGTTCTGTTGTGTTTTTCTTTTGGATGTTCACTGAACATCCAATTAACAATTTCAAATTGTAAATTGTTAGTGTGTATAATAAAATCCTTTGTAATTTTTTGAAGTGTAAAAGGTCTTAGAACAATCACTTAAGGTGCACCTTTTTCTGCAATTGTAGTGAAATAAACTCAAGCAGACAGTGAAAGTGTTTGTGCAAATTGGGCAATAATGAGCAAAATGAAAGGTGTTAGTGATTTTTATTCAAACATGATAGTTTTTCCAAATTTTTTGGTTTTATTCAGTCGGAAGTTGTGTTCATCCAATCTTTTGGCTAAACCGACCTAATTTGTCAGCGTTTTTACCCAATCTATATTTTTACTAGGACAAACCAATGCAAATTAGTCTCATCAATCAAAATAATTAAGTATAATCGCAACTTTCAAAAGTCAAGGGAAGGTCTTGAACCATCAACCTCTAGAGTAAGAGCCTGTGTCTTACAGATTACACCAACTGTGTCTGGTGGCCTGCTCCGATTTTGATCCTTACGTTGTTTATTCTCACCAAAATAGTTTTAAACAACTATATTGGTTGTTTTTCCAACCGATCTATTCTTAGAATCTATCCAAACTTTATCCAGCTGACAGCAACTCTCCTCCAAACTTCATCATCTTTACTGAACACTGAGGCTGTTTAGATGCCTGTCAAAATTCTTACGCATCCCGAACCACTTCCCGAAGTGGTCACAGGGTATTACGGTAGCGAGGCCTCGGACGACATTAATTTTGGCCCCACCACTAAATGAAGCAAGCCTCGAGACACGCTTTGGGGAAACGCCTCCTCCATTACTCGATACATGCCTCGAAGCCTCGGCTCATCTCATAACATCACTAATGCTCAGTTTTGGTTTGCTCCTTGTTTTCTAGTTTTTATGTTTTGATTCTCATTTTTTTGTGTTCTTTGTTTTTTTCTCGATTACTGTCTCAGTCTTGGTTTTGTTATGTTTTCTTTTCTTTTGATGTGTTCCCTGGTTAATTAAAACTTCTCCTACTTCGTCTCTCTGAGCCTTCCTCCTTGTGATTGTGACCCCCCTGATGTCTCCACACTGTTAAAAAAGTAAATGGCAATTGTTGTTCTAACACACAATTGTATTGTAATTCGACTCAGAAATATAAATTTGACATCTAACAAATAAATACACGTTTGCCCAACTCAAATTCTCAGAAGTTGGTTTAACAAGGAGTTTTAAATCGCCTATACAAGATTTTTTGAGTTCCCTCAACTGTAAACTCATGGGCATGCGCACTGCTTATGTTCATGGACACGCCCACTACGGTACGGGGTTTCCTATCGGTTTCTTCAAGGGCACAGCCTTTTTCCCTCGCATTTGAGAAGATTGGCGGACATTGTGCTTTTATGCATCTGGTGAACCACGGAGGAACGACCCTGGGACCTTACCAGTTTTCTGAATCTTTTCTTTTCCCGGGGAGTGCTGCAAAGTACAGCCAGTTAGCGGTTAGCTCCGTGAGTTAGCATTCCCTTGTGGTGTATTGCCACCGAGTTGAAGCATGAGTTCACATGTTTTTCACGTTCTGATGAAAGGAAAAGTCGCGCGCGTGCGTGTTTATAATGCGCGTGTGCGCGTGCGTGTTTATGTCGCGCATGTGCGGGTGAGTGTTTATCCAGAGAAAAGAGTGCCTGTTATTTTCATCGTACAAATGAAAAGAGACATTAAGTTGAGTGTAATAACTTATGAAATTTCTAAATTGTTTTATGTAGTGCAGTGTTGTTGCACTCAGGCACAGAATATTACAAGATTACATTATTTTACTTTCTTAATCTGTGTGGGTATTTACTGTTTAGCTGTAAGTGGTTTTATAATTATTTACATGTGGATTTTTTGCTTTCATGATTTTATTTGCTTTACAAGAAAAACAGTTACATTAACATTTTATATGTTAACCCTGTAATGCAGCAGTTAATTCGTAATGAGTTAGAAAAGTTACATTACACACTGAAATTTATCATACTTGGAGAGATATAAACTGTACAGTTAAGAACAAGAAGTGAATGGATTTAACTAAGCCCTGTTGTGCTATGCAGGCTGGGTTTTTTGGATACCCTGGATTCTGGATTCTCTCCTTAAATGGAGATGGCGAGCCAACCGTGTGAACATCTGGATTTGGACTGAAGAGAAGGATTTGGACTAAAGAGGACTTTCTTTTCTTGCATTCATCGTCCTGTCGGAGTGGTAGGACAAAAAAGAAAAACTCAGAGATAAAAAGGGAAAACCTTTTTCTATTTCCGTTGGGAAACAAGACATTTTATTTCATTTTATTTTTTTAAAGGGTGCACCCAATTTAAAGAGACTACAATTGAAAAAACAAACTCAAGGCCGTCCAAATTTGTAAAACTGTTATTTTTTCATATATGTTAATACACTTACTTCACAAAAAATTACCTGTGTGTTTTCCTCTTACTAAATCGGTGTCTTACTGTTTTTTCCCTCTTCATCACTCCCTCTTACAAATCTAGAACATTCTGGTCCAGTGTCAGGTTACTTTGATCTGTGCAGTTAAGATTATGTTGTTGAACATGGTTTTATACTGTATCTATTGATACAATGTTTGACTTGAAGCAATAAAAATGTTGTATTAACATAATTTTTTGTGTGTTGAATGATTGGTAGTGAAGATGATTGGTAGGATTAAAAAAACTGAGTTGATAGAACTCAACTTGCAGATAACACTACAAAATCTGAGTTTGTAGAACTCAAAATCTATATGTCAAACTCATAAAACAAAGTTGATAGAACTCAGAACTTAAAGGTGAAACTCAAAAACCTAAGTTGGTAGAACTCAACATTTCTATGTAACACTCCAAAAACCTAAGTTGGCAGAACTCAAAAATCTTTGTAAACTCAACCACAGTGAATTTAAGTAAGGAAAACTCAAAAAACCAAATGCATCACGTTGCCTAGAAAATTTAAGTTCTGTCAACCTCTATTTTTTTTTCAGTGCATGGTTGTGTTTTGATTTTTGGATCTTTGGACTCCTGGTTTCATGTTTATTTAGACTGCCTCTGTTTTCAGTTTACCTTTCATTAAATCCACAAGAAATTCACCTCTGCCTCCCTGCCTCTGCTTCTGGGTCAACAAACCATAACCAAATCGTGACACTCCCTCCATGGATATGCCTCCCAGGCCATCACTAATCCACCACCAAACCGGTCATGCTGAACGATGTTACAGGCAGCATAACATTCTCAGTGGCTACTCTAGACCCTTTCACGTCTGTCACATGTGCTCAGGGTGAACATGCCCTCATCTGTGAAAAGCACAGGGCGCCAGTGGCAGACTTGCCAATTCAGGTGATCTGTGGCAAAAGCTAATCGAGCTCCACAGTGCCGGGCAGTGAGCCCGGCACTTCCTGTCTCCTGGAATCTCCTCCATGCTCCTCAGATTGTGCTGGGAGACACAGCAAACCTTCTGGGAATGGCACATATTGATATGCCATCCTGGAGGAGTTGGACTGCCTGTGCAAATTCTGTAGGGTCCAGGTAGCGCCTCATGCTAACAGTAGAGACAGTGACCCTAGCCAAATACAAAACTGCTGAAAATGAGTCAGAAAAGATGAGAAGGGGAGAAAACGTCAGTGGCCTCCACCTGTAAAACCATTCCTGTTTTGATGGTCATCTCGTTGTTGCCCCTCTAGTGCACCTGTTGTTAATTTCATTAACACCAAAGCAGCTGAAACTGATTCAATTGAATTCAGTTTAATTATATAGCGCCAAATTCACAACACATGTCATCTCAAGGCACTTTACAGTTCAACCAGATAATACAGTCAAATTGATACAAAGTTTTCTATCTAAGGAAAACCAGTCGATTGCATTGACTCATTGACTCAAATACAATCCCTCACATTAAGCATGCTTGTAGCGACAGTGGAGAGGAAAAACTCCCTTTTAACAGGAAGAAACCTCCAGCAGAACCAGGCTCAGTGTGAGCAACAACCCCTCTGCTACTTACCTGAACAAATCAATATCCCAGAAGTTTAATTAACTTGATGTTGTACTCAACAAAGTGTTCCTTTAATTTTTTTGAGTAGTGTCGATTTTCAAGAGTTTTTTTATTTTAATCGGGTTGGAAGTTATATGTTCAACCAATCTTCAATCTTCAAACCAACCAGTCTACCTTTGGCAGTGTTTTTACCCAATCTATATTTGTACTAGGGCAATCCAATACAAATTAGTCACATAAGCCAAAAAAACTAGAAAAGATTTATCACAACTTTCAAAAGTCTTATGTGGGTCTTGAACCATCAACCTCAAGAATCGAAGTCCATTGCTTACATCTGACGCCACTGGGAATATGATAATTGTGAAAGCAATACTATGTAAAATCCATTACAATTTTTATTTTTTATTTTGATCATAACATTGCTTGGTCTAACCAAACTGGCTTTAACCAACTAGATTCGTTGTTTTCCAACCAATCTATTCTTAGAATATATACAAAGTCTATCCAACTGACAGAAACTGTCCTACAAACTCCCACATCTTGACTGAATACTGAGGCTTTTTGCTGATGAAGGTTCTCAGTCATCCAGGTCATAGTCATTCCGTAAAAATTAAAAAAATATCCACTTGACTTGGTTTTCAAGATTTGAAGACGTTTCGCCACCTCTCCAGGAAGCTTTCTCAGACATTTGAATTGAGAAAGCTTCCTGGAGAGGTGGCGAAACGTCTTCAAATCTTGAAAACCAAGTCCAGTGGATATTTTTTGAATTTTTACGGACTGAGGCTTTATAAATGACTGCCAAAGTTCCGGGTAAGCTGGACCACTTCCCGAAGCAATCACGTGGTATGGCGGGGTAACGAGGCCATTTTGGCGCCTCCCCCAAATACAGCAGGCCTCGATACGCGCCTCGTGGAAACACCCCCTCCAGTACTCGACGCACGCCTCGAAGCCTCAGCTCGTCTGACAACATCACTAGTTCTCAGTATTTTGGATTTTTACCTCAGTTGCCTCATTAAATTTGCAGGACTCACCTCCGCCGCCTGGTCTCTGCATTTGGATCCTTAAAAACCCTCCACCCTATGGTGGTGTATGCATTCTTAGTAAATGAAAATGTCCCAAATCTCATATCCTGAAGTCATTCTTGACATGTTCAAAGTTTCCAGGACCAAAGTGAAGTAACTAAATATGAACAGTATTTCAAAGCTGTAATTTTCTGTACTTGAGACTTTAAAGATGATCTATTATCTCCACAATTCAAAAGGAAAAAGTGATGTACACAATAAACCCAGCACTCAGAGATCCATCTTTAAATCCTGCAATAAAATGGTTCAGCTGCTGTGTGGCTGCACAGATATGGTTCTACTTGGTCACATGACAACGGCTGAAACTGAAGAATATGAACAGGAAATGTGAAACAAAGAGTATCTATGATTCTTGTTTATCAGTTGATCTACCTGTGGTGTTATATATTTATTTAATATATCAGTGATTGAAAAAATTGTTCGTCTGAATGAAGTGTGCATGTTAGCGGTCCTTAGAGCCTTTCTACAATTTTTCATGATTCCTTTCTTTGGAACCTGCATCTATTCAGTAAAATAAGTGTTTCGTACACTTTAAACTGTTTTAACTTAATTTAATCTGATATTTTAGACTTGCTTCACTGCAAACCAGCATCTTGGCCCTAGTTCAATAGAATCACTTGCTTCCTTAAAATACCAGTGACAAATGGCTGAAAGTAGAAAACAGACAAACCTTATGCCCTTTTTGTGGCTTTAAAACAGCTGAAACAGCTTTTCTGTCCAACATTGTTCTGAGCAGCAGCCATAGACCTCAGGTTGTGTTACATGTTATTGATAAAGTTGTCAATCAATGTGCTGCTGCAGTGTTCTTAGCTGTCAGGAATTTTTTTCAATTCCATTTTCAATCTTTCTGCTCTCAGAGTCTTAATGTGTCATAAGGATAGAGATCCTCATCATCTTCCTCATGCTAGGCTGTTCTTTAACAGGTTGCTCATTGATAAAATGAAGCCTCTGTCTCCTCAAAGGAATCTCAAGCAGGTCCTTCAAGCTTGGTGAAGGTTCTCAATCATCCAGTACACCTAAAGGGCTGATTACACTCCGCGCCGCAGTGTGTCGCAGTGAGCTTGACACAGACATTTTTGATTTCTGCTCAATTTTGAGCGTTGTCTGAGCTTTATGCTGTGGGTCTAGATATGGCCGAGGCGGTGAGGAAGTGGGGGCAAGTTTGTCCGACAATGGAGGAACATGAGGGCGAAAAAGAGCAAGGATCCAGGTGGAAAAAGGGTCCCAGCGTTCTCCCGCACCTCGTTCTTTTAGCTGGTCCAACTTCAAAAGTTGTTTTCCGCAATTGCGGTCATAAAAACAAAAAAAGCTGGCCTCCTGTCTGCGGTCACCTACAATTTGGGAGAGGTGCAGCAGAGTGTCTGCGGAGGGGGAAGGAACGTCTTTTTGTTCACTGCGACACCTACACAGACGACCTAGATTAGAAGTATAAATCAGCCTTAACGTCTTTTGAGGAGAGCCTTCCTTGATGTGATTTCAGGTGTAAAGTGGTTCTCCTCAAACAGATTTAACACTGAAACTTCTCCCTTAGAAGGTCTGAAGAAAATTTATTGGATGAAGGGTAAAACATCTCCAAGTGTAACAATTCTGGGCTGTTGTTTTGTATATAAACCTATTTTAGATTAGTTATTCATGAATCCCTTCTTATTTGGACTAATGTAACCTGTATATGTGGAGCTTGATAAGTAATAGTTTAACACTGTAGCTTGTCTTTAAACAGGTGCAAGGAAGGATGAACTTATAACTCCAGCCTCTTCATTGGCTTCTCCTTCTTCAAAAAATTGATGAATCACTTTTAAATTACAGCCAAACCCATTTACACAGTAACAGATAAAAACGTTTAGATAAACCAAACATTACCCGCCACTAGGGTTGGGAATTGATAAGATTTTCATGATTCCAATTCCCTTATCGATTCTGTGAAACGATTTGATTCCTTATCGATTATATTACTGATTCTCCACAAATTCATCTAAAGCTAATGGAGTTTAATGAAAAAGCATTATAAACTGATTTCCCCCTAATTTAAATAAACAAGCGTCCCCTTGCTCTCGCTCCATGAACTTCTCTCACTCCATGAACTGCAGATCAACTTCCAAGCATGTTTTCTTACATCCATTGCAATTGCTAGAATCATGTCAGAAATCCAGCTACCAGTAGTTCTAATTAAACATGCAAGCAATGAACGGCTGGATTAATGAGAAAGGCGCATTCCCTTAATAACCCCCAAGAGAGGTAGGATATTGTTTTATTTCCAGAAATGGCATATGATTTACTAGGAACTACATTAAGCACAGCCAGTGATATAAAACTAGCTACTTACCACCAGAGTTGCCTTCCATGCTTGTCGTAACTTTAGCTCCTGTCCAAAAGGCATGAAAAACATGGCATTCTTTAAAATGTATGCAATGTTTTGTGCACAGGTTTATTTGCATGTTGGATGTATTTCCTTCCGCGGACATGATCGCCAGTATGCAATGATTGCCAAGTGCACTGTTGCTATCTTTCTCTTCCTTAAAATGTAAGGTGACCAGGTTTGGGTTTCTGAACAGGAGGAAACTTTTTTTTCACATCTGTTTGGCCGCTGACTGGACTGGAACTCAGCAGAGTGCCATAAGCTGCCCTTCCTTAGCAGGAAGAGGGGGGCTGGGGACTGGTAGTGCAGGCAGTGGAAGTATGGGGGAAAATGTTGTCAAGGCTACCGTTACCTGGTCAGGTTCCGTCACTCTCTCCCTGCCCCAGCTCCCTGTTTCAACTACGTGCTGCACTGTAGTCGACCAAAATCCCGGGCCATTTTGAAATGTCTGGGAAAAACACGACGTCTGGTCACCCTATCAAAATGAAGCCAAACTTTCGATTGGTTTCCCCGATAGGAATACATTTTTATTGTTTTGATTTTCCAGATGTTGTGATTTTATGTTCTTTTCAATTCGCAGCCAGCTGGGAATTTATATTTATGATACTTCCTCCCCGGTAGGGGTGGTAAAATATCTTATTTAATCAGATATTATTTCGGCTGTTATATACTGTTTATGAAGGGTTTACTAACAAAAATCATTCAGCTCCAAGTCAAACATATTCCAGTTTAACACTCTCAACTAAGACTAGTAAAACTCAACTAAACTAAAACTAACACAAGATCCAGCTGAAACTATTACAGTTTCAGCTGGATCTTGTGTTAGTTTTAGTTTTTGTGTTCGAAACCAAAGTTTATCTGGAAGAATTTGGGATATGATCAAATTAGCTTTTCACTAATTTTAAAGAAATTGGAATGTTTTCAGACCAATTAACAATACAAATTCATGAGGTAAATAAAACATTATTTGGCCAAACAATGTTTTATTAAATGTTTTGTTTAATCAAAAACCAAAAACCTTTAGTTAAAAGATTCTTTACCCTCTTTGAAATAGCTAGTAGTGAATAGATATCAGGATTCAACTAAATGACTCTTGGTAATACTTGGAAATGGAAATGTAATAATAATAATAATAATACATTTTATTTAGCAGTGCCTTTCTTGACACTCAAGGTCACTTTACAAATAATACAAAAGATAAATAAAAAGAGATGAAAATACAGATAATACAGATACAGATACATGAACATAAAAACAAAAAAACAATCATGGATAGGGAAAAGGGCATATGGGGAACACATGAACACTAATGTTATACCAGTATTTATACTCTTAATGAAATAAAGCTTGTCCAAGCTTCAGCAACAGCTCAACATATATTCCTGTAGCATAGCGTAGCATGCAGTCCATTCTTTAGTGTCAATTAGCGTTGTCTTTACTCAGCAGTAAACACACGATATGATTAACATCATCAAAAGACATATTGTTGGTTCTGTCCCTAATTATGCCAGACCTGCAAACCTTTTTTCATGTCCATTTGGAAAGCTTAAGGCCCCGTCCATACCAAAGCTGAACCCTGGCCTATACGCACAAATTTTTCACCAAACCAGCCTCTCATCCGTACGAAGCCGGCATTTCGGGGGTCTGTACAGGGGCGTGCATACATAGACAGTAGGTGGTGCTAAAGCACTAGGAAGTTTGCCCTTTATCAATGAAAATGCCCCCTCGTTTCTTTTTTTTTTATTAATATTATTAAGATTTTACTGAGGTCGGTTTTGAAATGATCTTTTGAAAACCTGAGCCATTAAAAACGACTGAAACAATGCCCCGAAATGAGCCACCTCCTTACGCACGCCCGACCAGCCTATCTCTCTTCCTTTGTCACGTGAACTTGCACGGTCGCCAGATGCGCAGCATCATAGCAGTTCAGTAAGCGTCTTCAGATAGCAGGAACGGTCGCTGACAGGCTGCTTCTCCCGTGCCCCATTAGCCAGGTAAGATACAGATCAATCAAAATCATTTTGTTGTGCATTAAGATGTCTCATTCAGCAGCACCAAACAAGCATTTTTGCCGACTGGTCACCTGATAAACTAGTAGTCTCCTTGTAAGATGCTATTTTACTTTTTATATTTTATATCCATATTTTTATCTTAAGTGTATATATTATTCTATTTTATTGCATGCTGTATACCCACAGTTTTTAGATATTTTTATAATTTTATTTATCTATTCCATATTATATGTTTCATGTTGCACGATTGTACCACAAAAAATTCCTAGTTTGTGAACTCCTTCACTAACAATGGCAATAAACCTGATTCTGATTCTGAAAGTTTTACACTGTAGCCCAAGTCAATGACAGATAACGTGAGGACGACCACATAGGCTACAAATAATTTCGGTAGAGTTTGCAATTGCAAATCTATGTGTTAAGACAAACGTTTTCTGTTGTATAGGTTTTGTTAGGCAACATAAATCAACACATTTTGGTCTCTTTATTGTCTTAATTGTATAATGATTTAGTAATTGCAGCACAATCCCAAGAAAGGAGGGTTAATCGTATTGAAAAATCTTAAAAGCTGTTCACATTTTATTTTTAAGTGGTTTGTACAAAATCAGCAGGTATTAAAATAGCTATTATTTTGTAGGCTACCATAAGTCATATCCACGTGACAAGACTTCCAGTCATGTTGCCCTAATAGCCCATTATTTAAACTAATGTGGCATATTTGTTAAAGCTATTATTATTATTATCATGATGGTTATTATTATTATATTGTAGCCAGTCACAGCAGGGAAGCTCTAACATCTACCAGGACAGGAGATGAGGAAGAGTTCAGGGAAGACACAGAGACAGAAAAAGACCAGGATGAGGGAGACCACCAGGATGAGGGAGACCAGATGGGTGAGGGAGAGCAGATGGGTGAGGGAAAACAGGGAGATGAGCCAGATTAAAGAAGAAGAAAGATGAGCAAGCTTACTACTTTAAAGTAGTACGCTTTAGTCTGTTCTGTTGGTGGTGTGACTTTTTTCCAATTGAAAACTGACGTTTAGAGAATGTTACAAATAAAAGTCAAATTTCAATCAACATGCGTGTATTTTTTTTATAATTAAGTGTTTCACGTGCGCTAAAAAGTGCCCTCCTCCCCCTCCTGAGCACCTGCCCCCAAAATGTCTGTGCACGCCTCTGGGGATAACTGACTATCAAACTAACAAAAAAATAAACTTAAACAGATAAGTACTGGCAAGACACTATTTACTTTCTAAATTTAACTAATTAATAAAATTACCCAAACTAAGAATATTTAAACAAATGATAAACAAATTTCCCTTCCCATTACAAATGGTTTGACCTGCTGCCTGTCCGCTCTCCAACGAGTTCCCTCTTCTCTGGATTTAACCCCACAAACTGGATCCAAGGAATAACCAAGAGCACCCCAAAGCGAGAGTGCCTCTCCAGCAAAATACAAGCCTCAGTCTTTTTTTTTTTCCACAGTCCCTGAACTGATCATAGTGATCTTCCCTTCAGAGTTTCCGGTTCAGGTTCACCAGTATGCTGAGGTCCAACATAATAACCTAGCAGAATACCTCTCTCCGTCTGTGTTTCTTTGCAAACCTTCAATAAACTTGTTTACTTTTACCCTTGGTCTCTCAGTCTTTCTCAGCATGTGGGTCAGATCTTTAAAGCACAATATGACAATTAAAGTGCATTAAAGCCTAAAAACTCTAAAATCTAAAGGATAAACAATATATCACAAAAACATCATATTGAGGTTTTTCATATGCATGAATAAATAAAAGATGCTAAGGGGTTTATATGACTGACACTGAACACTGAAATTGCTATTTTTTTTCATTCCTTCCTCTAAAAGTTTTCTGTTTGAGATGAAGAGATAAATTATTTATAGAGCAGAGATATAATCACTGTCCAAAATGCGGACTTTCCGTGCTTGCTGTCTTTATCCAATGATCAGTTGCTCACTCCTTTATCTCTGAATGTCATCATTTGCTCACATGACTTAGGAAGGATTAGAGGTAGTTAAGGGGTCCTGTTGGGGGACAGTTATTGCTACAAGAGACTTCAGGGGCCCTGTACATTTCATCCTAAACTAGGGTGAAATGTCTGGTTCTCCCAATAAATCGTCCTGGTTTGCGACCAAAGGCTTAATTTTCAACGTTTTATTTATTTATTTTTTTTATGGTTGCTCTCAAGGTTTCTTGTTGAGAAGGAAGAGACAAATTATGCAGAGATATGATCACTGTCAGATGTTGCAATCAATTGCAAAGAGTATAAAAAATTTATAAAATGTACTGCTTGCAAAATTTCTATGATCCTCTATTAGCTTAAAGTTTTTGAGGACAAATGACATCTCTCTGACTGAATTATGAAAAGTGTTTTAAAATAGAATTGTACTTGAAAGTATGCCTAACTTTAACCATAGTTTCCTAAGAATAAAACAGGTGTAGTCAGTGCTGTGTTGTTGCAGGAGCAACATAGGCAGCTGCATAGGGTGGCAACCACAGAAGGGTGATGGAAGAAACAAGGTCTGCTTGTTTTTCTTAAAGCTTCAGTGTGTGATTTTCAGCAACATCTAATATTCAGACTGCAGCAAACTATATAAAAATATGTTCTCTCCCCGCACTTCTCTCCCTCTAACACGGAGGCCGCAATGTCCGCTCTACCTATCTTGTCAAGTGTTGAAGAGGTTTGTTTACATTAGATAAAAGCATCAAAACCATAATTACTAAGTTGCTAATTACTAGTTGCTGCTCTGCTTACCACCAGATACCGATAACCTATCTGGGGAGGGTGAGTGGAGGAATGGGTTCTGGAACTCACAGCCTGTTGGTGGGAGGAGGTGGCTGAGCAACAGGTGGGACTTAGGCGGGGGCCCGAGCAGCACCACAGCAGAGGCAGGTTTGAGGAGCAGTTTGAAGGAACCAGTGTGAACATAGGTAAGGGCCCTTTTGTCCTACTCAGTAGTACAGAGGGAGCTCGAGGGGAACGCTAGAGCAGAATCTGAACAGCAGGGATTCAGTGACCAGTCCTTTGAGCAAGGAGATGGAAGGATGAGCGATTCATAGCTTAACAAACTAAGGGAAACAGGAAACAGGTTAGAATCAGGAATCCAAAACATCAAGTTATCTAGAGATCTGTCATTCAGACAGAGGCCTAGTCGTACCACAACGGTTTAACACTCTGGCGTCCTTCAGCTGACTGAACGCTCCGCTTAAGCTCATCAGAGCAGCCTTAACGAGCCGCAGGTGCGGGGCTATGGAAGCAAATCGTTACCATATTTAAAATGAAAAAGCATTTTCAGAAATGCTTTTTCATTTTAAGAATGTGGCTGCATTGTTCTGCTCATAAATGAAATCAGTTATCAATCATCCTATTTGCATTTTAATTATCTTCTTTAACACTGCACTTTTATGCCATAACCAAAGAGAAAACTCAGCGGACTTTGCTTTTTCGTTTTCATGGGCTGCCTGCAAAGTACTGTCCACAACTCGAAAACGAAAAAGCATCAAATGTCTTTTTCTTTTTCTTTTTAATTAAGTAAAAGGATGAGCAGTGTTGAAGAAGAACATTCAAATGCAAATAGGATGATTGATTACAAATTTCATTTATGAGTCAAACAATGCAGCCACATTCTTAAAATGAAAAAGCATTTATAGAAATTCTTTTTCATTTTAAATATGATAACGATTCGCTTCCATACGGGGCCACGCCCACCTGTCAGCAACAACCACCTGTGGAAGAGAGCAAGCAGAGCACAGAACCCAGAACCCTGACAACCCTAACCCAGATTTATTGGAAGTATTGGAGCTTGGTTCGATGAGAATTAGCTTAGTGAAATTTATTTCAATATAAAGATGTATATCAGTGCAAATTTTAGCTAGCCATCATGACTGCTGATAAAATAATTTCTTCACTCCCTCTATTTTTGCTCATGAGCCATAAAAACATTTTGATAACTAGATTATTTAGCATTGTAACCTGTTTGTGTTTATTCATTAAACTAATTAATTTCAAACTTCTATTAAAGAATGGTATCTCAAACTGAACTTACCCATTGTAGTCTTATACATAGATAAAACTACCCCATATTATGAATATTGCATTAACCACACTTTACCTAATTTTCAGAGAAAGAAAGTAAAAGGGAAACTCTCTGGAGGTGGTGTCCAGGAGGCGTCAATGAAAGTAAAACTAAGACAAAGTTCATAATAAGGACATAAAAGATAATTGGAACCATCGGAAGACAGATCAGTGGCTTGGTTTCTTGGTTAGTATATCACTCTTGCCATGAATTACACTCACCGGCCACTTTATTAGGTACACCTGTCCAACTGCTCGTTAACACTTAATTTCTAAGCAGCCAATCACATGGCGGCAACTCAGTGCATTTAGGCATGTAGACATGGTCAAGACAATCTCCTGCAGTTCAAACCGAGTATCAGTATGAGGAAGAAAGGTGATTTGAGTGACTTTGAACGTGGCATGATTGTTGGTGCCAGAAGGGCCGGTCTGAGTATTTCAGAAACTGCTGATCTACTGGGATTTTCACGCACAACCATCTCTAGGGTTTACAGAGAATGGTCCAAAAAGAAAAAACATCCAGTGAGCGGCAGTTCTGTGGGCGGCAATGCCTTGTTGATGCCAGAGGTCAGAGGAGAATGGCCAGACTGGTTCGAGCTGATAGAAGGGCAACAGTGACTCAAATAACCACCGGTTACAACCAAGGTGGGCAGAAGAGCATCTCTGAACGCACAGTACGTTGAACTTTGAGGAAGATGGGCTACAGCAGCAGAAGACCACACCGGGTGCAACTCCTTTCAGCTAAGAACAGGAAACTGAGGCTACAATTTGCACAAGCTCATCGAAATTGGACAATAGAAGATTGGAAAAACGTTGCCTGGTCTGATGAGTCTTGATTTCTGCTGCGACATTCGGATGCTAGGGTCAGAATTTGGCTTCTACAACATGAAAGCATGGATCCATCCTGCCTTGTATCAACGGTTCAGGCTGGTGGTGGTGGTGTCATGGTGTGGGGAATATTTTCTTGGCACTCTTTGGGCCCCTTGGTACCAATTGAGCATCGTTGCAACGCCACAGCCTACCTGAGTATTGTTGCTGACCATGTCCATCCCTTTATGACCACAATGTACCCAACTTCTGATGGCTACTTTCAGCAGGATTATACCCCATGTCATAAAGCTGGAATCATCTCAGACTGGTTTCTTGAACATGACAATGAGTTCACTGTACTCAAATGGCCTCCACAGTCACCAGATCTCAATCCAATAGAGCATCTTTGGGATGTGGTGGAATGGGAGATTCGCATCATGGCTGTGCAGCCGACAAATCTGCGGCAACTGTTTGATGCCATCATGTCAATATGGACCAAACTCCCTGAGGAATGCTTCCAGCGCCTTGTTGAATCTATGCCACGAAGAATTGAGGCAGTTCTGAAGGGAAAAGTGGGTCCAACCCGTTACTAGCATGGGGTACCTAATAAAGTGGCCGGTGAGTGTATATGATAATGCTCTAAAAGAGATTGGGAAGGGCCATTTTGAATGGCTGCTATTGTAAAGGTTTACTTTGTTGTATGAAAGCCATATTTGTACTGTATGTGTTAAATGCTGCAATCTGTCCCACAAAAACATGATTTCCAAACTGTTTTCCTGCTTCTTATTTAAGCCGACTAGAGACTTCTGTGAAATCAATGGAATGAATGTGGACCTCAGAGTGTGTGGTTGAATTCAAACTTTTCATTGCTCATCAGTTACTCTCTCAAAATGGAAATCTGCAACAAATATATTTTTTGCAGCTCTGGAGAAGTTTTGGTTTTGGTTCGGCTTTCTGTTTGTGGATAAGGATTCTATATGCTGCACCACCTCTGTCCGTACTAATAAAACAACCTCAAACAATTTTCCTATATGTAGGGGGACAAGGCAGGGCAGTCCATTGAGCCTGCTTCTATTTGACCTAGCCATAGAACCACTAGCGATTGCACTGGAGTGCGGAGGAAATTGTGGGGGGGGTCAGGCGGGTCAAACTCACAAACTGTCCCAATATGCGAATGATTTGCTACTTTACTTGTCCGATCCTTGCACCTGTATTCCCAAGGCATTAGATATTATATCTAGTTTTTGAGAGATCTCAGGCTATAAAATCAACCATTCTAAAAGTTTGTTCTATCCTATTAATAACCAGGCTCAACAGATGTCTTTTAGGTCATACCCACTGAAAGAAACTCGCAACACTTTTACATATCTTGGCGTAACTATAACGCAGTTACCATTGCTGACACCCTGTTACTGCACGTTACTCAGGTCGCACAATTAACCTATTTTTCATGATAGGACTCGTGCGCGCCTTGTCATGAGAGAGGGGAGGATGAGATTGAATGATGTATAGTGAGATTCCGTCTGTCAGTTGGGTAGGTGGGTGTTTCTGCTGGTGGGTGTTAACGTACAGCACACACACAGATGAAGAGTGAGGAGGACTCCAGCAGCAAAACAGTGTTTTGCAGATGGAAACACAGGTGTTACGTTGAGCTGCGCTTCCCCATCAGATAAGGTTTCCCCTGCATCTCCGTACAGCGCAGGCGGCACGATTTACCGCACAAGCGACAGGAAACGCACATGTTCGCTAAAGACGCGTAACAGCCGCCCTGTGCTCGCACCACAGGGGAAGTACGGAGAGTGTGATCGATCAAATGTTAGCCTATATGGAGAAAGGGAGAAATCGGGATGGATGGATGGATGGATGGATGCATGGGCGTGCATACATAGACACCAGGTGATGCTAAAGCACCAGGAAGTTTGCCCTTTATCAACGAAAATGCCCTTTTGAAACTCGTTTTTTTTATTTTTATTTTTTTATTATTAATATTATTAAGATTTTACTGAGGTCGGTTTTGAAATGATCTTTTGAAAACCTGAGCCATTAAAAACGACTAAAACAATGCCCCGAAATAAACCACCTCTTTTCGCACACCCGACCTGCCTATCTCTCTTCCTTTGTCACGTGAACTCGCGCAGTCGCCCGCAGGGGATGCCAGATGCGCAGCATCATAGCAGTTCAGTAAGCGTCTTCAGATAGCAGGAGCGGTCGCTGACAGGCTGCTTCTCCCGTGCCCCATTAGCCAGGTAATATACAGATCAATCAAAATAATTTTGTTGTGCATTAAAATGTCTCATTCAGCAGCACCAAACATGCATTTTTGCCGACTGATCACCTGATAAATCAGTTTGGCTAGATAAAGCTAGTCGGCTAGATAAAGCTAGATAAAGTTTTACAGTGTAGCCCTAGTAGGGTGACCATATTCTCATTTGGGAAAATCAGGACACCTTGGAGCAGGGTGGGGTGCGGGGGGAGGGGGGTGGTGGGGATATGGGTGCGACGGCGGGAGGGTCTCTGTTTCCATGCGTAGAGATGTCTGTGGCATGCACTCACTTAACATAGACCTACTGTATGTAATCCTACAATAACATGATATTTACAGTTGGTTTATTAAAAATGCTTTTCAGTAAAAGTCAACAGCAATGACTCCAATAACAAATGATAATTTTATTCAAAATGTATTTATTAAAAAATGCTTAACAATTCCTGTAATGAATTAAAAGCACAATGAAAGAAATAATGTGCCATCTAAACATCCCTCACTTAACAATAAAAGTTAATAATGACTCTCAACTCCCAATAACAGATGATACTCAGCCTCAGTAATGAACGGAATAATGTCTGTTCTGTAGGCTATTGGGAAAAATGTATTAACAAATTAGCTAATTAACAAAAAATACCTCTTGTGTAGCAAAAATAATAAAAAATGTACCAAAAACAAACAAACATATCAATAGACTATTTTTACTTTGGGTGTCCAGGTGGCTTTTCAGATCCCTTGCACCTCCATTGGAAACTGAGACATATGTGCCTGCTTTGCACACTGTGCACAAGGCCTCCCATTTGTCTCGACCCGGTCTGAAAACGTGGAAACTCTTTTGTAAATCGTCGGTAAACCTACATTTGCACTTTGGTATGTTGTTGGCGTACAGTACTGACAGCCACGATATCTATCTTCTGATTAAGAACAGGGCTGCCCGCACTGACGCGGCTCAGGGATTACGTCACACGCAGTGCCGTGCACAGTGCCCTAGTGCCCGTAAATTTAATGGTCCAATTAAGGTAATTTAAAAAACAGGACATTTCCTCACTTTCTAAAAAAAACCCGGGACGCCCGGGACAGGACGTCAAATACGGATATGTCCCGTGAAATACAGACGTTTGGTCACCCTAAGCCCAAGTCAATGACAGATAACGTGAGGACGACCACATAGGCTACAAATAATTTCGGTAGAGTTTGCAATTGCAAATCTATGTATTAAGACAAACGTTTTCTGTTGTATAGGTTTTGTTAGGCAACATAAATTAACATATTTTGGTCTCTTTATTGTCTTAATTGTATATTGATTTAGTAATTGCAACACAATGCCAAGAAAGGAGAGGCTGAAAAGAGAACAGGAGTTACAGCAGGCAGCACAGGGAAGCAGCTCTTTGCTCTCCTGGATGACAGCAAAGCCAAACGATGACAGGTCAGAGGCAAGGTCAGAATCACTAACTGTTGTGAGCCTTAGTTATATTCTATTGATCTGCTCCTTTGGGTTAATTGTATTGAAAAATCTTAAAAGCTGTTCACATTTTATTTTTAAGTGGTTTGTACCAAATCAGCAGGTATTAAAATAGCCATTATTTTGTAGGCTACCATAAGTCATATCCACATGACAAGACTTCCAGTCATGTGAAATATTTGTTAAAGCTATTATTATTATTATTAATATTATTATTATTATTATCATTATTATTGTCATGATGGTTATTTTTATTATATTGTAGCCAGTCACAGCAGGGAGCATCAACATCTACCAGGACAGGAGATGAGGAAGAGTTCAGGGAAGACACAGAGACAGAAAAAGACCAGGATGAGGGAGAACAGCAGGATGAGGGAGACCACCAGGATCAGGGAGACCACCAGGATCAGGGAGACCACCAGGATCAGGGAGACCATGAGGATCAGGGAGAACAGCAGGATGAGGGAGAACAGATGGATAAGGGAGAGCAGATGGGTGAGGGAAAACAGGGAGATGAGCCAGATGAAAGAAGAAGAAAGATGAGCAAGATAGCGACTTTGCCGTATCCCACAGATCCTTCACATGTTTCAGCGTTTAAAATCAAGGGTGATGAATAAATTTCAATGTGCAGCAGTCGGGGCCCATGCCAGCCACATATACAATACCCAAAAAATACAGAGGGGAGATCATTCCTGAAGCAGTGGTTTTCAGGGAATGTGTGGCTGGAATACTCCCCTGCTGGTAATTCCATGCATTGTTTTAGCTGTCGGCTTTTCCTCTCTGAGGAAAAATACAAAAGTAAAACAGCCTGGACAACTGATGGCATCAGAAAGTGGAGCACTGCTCTTGAAAAAATCAAGCAACACTCCATCACAGAGATGCACATGACAAGCATGGTTCGATGGACCAACTTCCAAAAAAAGCTCCTCCAGTCTGCATTTGATGTTTCAGATGTAAAGGGGGTGGAAGTTAGAGAGCGAGAGAGGCAGGCAAATAGGGAAATCCTGACCAGATTGATTGACCTCACAGTGTATCTTGCATGTTAGGGACAAGCATTCAGAGGTCATGATGAGAGTGAGTCCAGTGACAACCGTGGCAATTTCCGTGAATTGGTGAATGTGTTTGCTCGATATGACAGTGTCCTGAAAATGCATTTGGAAAAGGTTTCGAAAGCTAAAGCCACCAAGACCAGGCCCCAGGTGTCACTGCTTTCCAACAGATGCCAAAATGACATCATTGCAGCACTAGCCACTTACATCAGAAGGGAGATAAACCACGAAATAAAAGAGGCTGAAATGTTTTCCATCCTTCTTGATGAAACCTCTGATGTCTCACACAAAGAGCAAGTGTCATTTGTTGTGCGATATTTACATGACATGCAAATCAAGGAGCGGTTTATTGAAGTCTGCAACGTAGATTCCACTACAGGCCAGGAGCTGGAGAACACTGTGTTCTCCCTTCTCCAGAAGAATGGCCTAGAGCTGAACAACATGTATGGCAAAGGCTATGATGGAGCAGCCAACATGAGTGGCATGTACAAAGGTCTCCAAGCGAGGATTCGCGCACACAATGAGAAGGCGCTCTATGTGCACTGCAAAGCCCGCTGCCTCAATTTGGTACTCGTGGAAGCAGCAAAGTCCAGCAAACATTTTGTGACATTCTTCAACCTGGTGGAGAAATTGTATGCGTTTTGCTCAGGCTCCCCAAAGCGCCATGCTGCCCTGGTCAAATTTCAGGAGTCCTTGTATCCTGGACAGCGTGTTTTGGCACTTCAGAGAAATATGAAAGCTGTTTTGATGCTCCTTGATGACATCACTGAAAGTGACCCACCAAACCTGCCCAGAGGTGATGCGCAGATGTACAGAAATGCCATCAACTTCATGTTTATTCTGTGCATGGAGATCTCCACCCCGGTATTCGAAGTCACTGCTATGGCATCAGATTCTCTACAGAAAGAAGGATTGGACCATTCCACAGCCCACAAGGTAGTTGATGGTGTTCTTCACACATTGAGCTCCATGAGGTCTGAGGAGAAATTTGGAGAAATATTTGGATGTGCGACAGAAAAGGCAGAGAGTTTCAACATTCCAGTACCTACTGTGGTGCCTGGTCAAGAGAGGAAACGGAAAGTGCCAGTGCATTTCCAACACAACCCAACAGTGTCTCAAGTAGGAGCTCAGTTTGAGTCAGTGGAGGCATATTTCAGGAGTAGCGTGTACTTCACCTTCCTGGATATTATGACTGAGGAGATGAACAGGAGATTCAAAGGGGAGAACACTGGAAGCCCTACATCAAGAATCATTAAGTCATTCCAGCCCTTAACTGTACATGCTAACTGGGTAGGCACACCAAACACAGAAGCCATGGAAGCTGTGCACATTCTCTGTGAGTTCTATGGAGAAGACGAGGAGCAGCTTAAGACAGAACTAAAGGTCTTCCACTCCAGCTTTACTTCAAAGAACCTACAAGAAATATGTTCAATACTGAGGGAAAACAATGGCAAGCTGATCTTTCCTGCCTTTGTCAAAATTATCCAAATATATGCAACATTACCAGTGACGACAGCTTCAGTTGAAAGATCATTTTCCAAGCTGAAAATCATCAAAACTAAACTTAGAAGCCTGTGTGGGGAAGAAAGGCTCTCTGACCTTCTTCTGCACTGCATGAAAAGTGGGATTTTCGTCAATATACGGCACTGTAGATTGTCGTGGAACTTCAGGTTAGCGGCAGTTTACGGCAATTTGCAGGCTTCGTCGAAAACTCCCGTAAATTGTCAGAAATTGACGTGGAATTTCTTAGGCAGTGTTCCCCCCATGCCTCCCCCCCATGGAATTCTAGGGGAAGCTTTAACATGTAAATGAACATGCTGTGAGCTATACAAATGCAAACCAGGGTTGCAGGGGGGGTTTTACCCCAAGTGACATTTCTGAGGAAGAAAATCTCTGATACAAAGAGATCAGGCTTAGTATAGCCTCTCACATTTTAGCTTGAATTTATTTATTTAATTAAAGTATAGAGACCAAAACAGATCTTTAGCTGACAGAGCAGAGCAGTAATTATTTTTTTAAAAATTTGCATTTAAGATAAAAAATAAAATATTGTCTGTCAATATGCTCAATTCACAATTACTTAAGTGGAAAAGTTTCAAGAAATGAGTCTGAGATGATTCACTTTATAACATGGCGCATTATCCTGTTGGAAGTAGCCATCAGAAGATTGGTACACTGTGGTCATAAGGTCTGGCCAGGTCAAGATCCGCAATTGCAATCGCACCAAATAGGAAAAAGAACATCGACAAATTCCGGTTCGTCAAATTAAAATATAGCAGCAACAGATCGGTGACTAGAAATTATAGCACAATTCTTATATATATATATATATATAAAAAAAAAAAAACTAACACCGTTTATTTAAATGATTGGATCCAAACTATTGGTTATTCACCAACGAGGAAGCAGATTTCTCATCTCCATCAAAATATTTATTTTATACCGAGGGACTTAAACTTTAATCAAATCCATTCAAAAGAAACTTCTTATTACAGGAATGAAAAGAGATGCTGAGTTTGGAAGTAGTGAACAAGTTCATTAAAAAAAAGCAGTTTTGAATTATCCTTATCCCCGTTACAAAAATCTACAAAAATATAAATATATATTTGGGCAGAAACTGAACATGTGCTGGATGATGGTGGGATTTTTTTAATATGCCATATTAAATTAAGTGCTCACAGGGTTCATACAGGAATGAGTGACTCTAATTTAATGCTATTTTAATGCTATTTTTTAATTATTTTTATTGATCCGCGGACACCCTGGTTCATCTCGCACATGCTCTGTACGATCTCCAAGAAACCCAGAGCGTCGCGGTGTGCAGCCCACGTGGAGGATGTATGCTTTGCTTTGTGCAGGCGGTCAGGAGCGGAGAATGGGGGATTTCTAACTCCTCTTGGACGCGATGGCGACTCTGCATCGAACAAGACGAACTCAAAGAAGAGATGCTAGCGGTAAATATATGTTCGATTACTGCCTGCTAAGCTAAAAGCGGCCTAGCCTGAGCTATGGCTAATAGCAGCCTAGCTATTAGCCTATCTAGCCTAGCCTTGCAAGAACAAGCTTTATTAAAGTGCATTTTTTGTGATTTACAGGAAGCAGTACGCCGTCTTAACAACTCGGAGACTAATTGCAGGTGCTATGAACCGGAGCAAGGGTAAGATTTAAAGAATATGCTTTCAAAGTCAAAGTCAAAAAGCTTTGACTTTGACTTTGAAAGCATATTCTTTATGCTTTCAAAGCATAAAGAATATGCTTTCAAAGTCAAAGTCAAAAAAAGTCAAAGAATATGCTTTCATTCTGCGGTAAAAGGCAATGGATACCGATCATAGCTTTACATTTTGTTTTCACAGACCTCCTATTTGCTCGGAGCCATAATCAGCAAGTCCAGATTTGCACGATGATGATAAAGACGACATTGTGTGTAAGTGACTTGTTTTAATGTTTTCTCCTTCCTTGTTACTGTGACTTGCGTTTGATTTTTTATTTATATCACTCTCATTTAATTGTTTTCCAGCTGCCTGTAAGACGTATTTTCAGACGGTACGCAGGAGCTTCAGATATACGCAGCCAGCCAACACGCTGCGTGCGGAGGCAATCTGCTCGGAGTCGGGCCAGAAGAAAGAGGGTAAGACTTTATTTGGTGACTATTTTTCAGGTGCATTGATAGATGTGTTGTGTCCATACGCAGTGCGCTGATTCATTGTTTTTTTTTTTCAGCTGCTGAAAGCGAGGCAGAGTGTGCTAGCAGATGAGGAAGTGGAACTCTGGAAGGTCCGCCTTCCTCGGCGGTGTCTCTGGATGGATTGTACGGTCGCCGCCATTTCGTAGGCCGGATCTCACTGAACTCTGTTAAGCTGCAGTCCCGGTTAGAAGCGATGCCGAAGTACAGGGCCACGCACAGTAGGCGTCTGCACATCGGACCTGCCTCAGAGGGAATGCTGCCAGTTACCTCCAACCCCGAGGAAGCAAACGGACCGTTCACAGACTTTTAATTTTTAGAAACGCATGTGTTTGGATATGCGTTGTATATAGTTGTGTGTGTTTTAATAAAGCTCTTTCTTTGCATAAACAGCTTCCTGGCAAATCTTCATTTCCTGTATAAATTCATTCATGTCCTTGATGGTAGCATAATAATTGTGTAGTAGTGTAGGATAACATAAATACACACCATATGAATGAATAAATATATGAATGAATAAATATATGAATGAATATATATATATATATATATATATATATATATATATATATATATATATATATATATATATGAATAAATATATATATGTAAATATATATATATATGCCAACCAATCACGAGCGACTTTACTTGTTTAAGAAGAAGCGGTTCCGTCCAATACTCAGTAAGAAAATTAAAGCCTGGCGTGGCCACGTGTGGTTTTGCTGCCAATCACGAGCGATTTCATTTGTTTGAGAATAGTGGTTTCAGCCAATACTGAGAAGGTTATTCAAGCCAGACCTTGCCAGCCGCGCGGGTTTGCTGCATTCATATGCTAATTAAGGCCATTAGTACAGCTGATCGCTCTCCACATACGTCACGGTACGTTTCCGACAATTTGTGGCACGACAAACGCGGACAAGCACAGGTTGCAAATTGTCGGAAACTGACGAAAATCAGGCAGATCTGCGGGAGTTTACGGGGGTTACCGGGGACGAAAATCTCACTTTTCATGCAGTGGTGCTTGCCATTGAAAAAGACATTGAGGTAAACCACAGCGAGGTCATCAACATCTTTAAAGACATGGCACCAAGGAGGATGCTGCTTTAAAGTGGTATGCTTGTCTGTTCTGTTGGTGGTGTGACTTTTTCCATTGAAAACTCACGCTTAGAGAATGTTACAAATAAAAGTAAAATTTAATTCAACATGCGTGTGTATTTTTTTTTATAATTAAGTGTTCTACGTGCGCTAAAAAGTGCCCTCCCCCCCTCCTGAGCACCTGCCCCCCAAAATGTCTGTGCACACCTCTGGATGGATGGATGGTTGGGTAGATAGATAGATGTTTCAGTATCTATACATCCCCAGTTATTCATTTCATACACTCACCAGATCTGAACGCCCTGTTAAAAAATAAGATAAGATAAGATAAGATGAGCTTTATTGATCTCACAGCGGAGAAAAGTTTTT